>NC_080671.1:410579334-410691834 GCF_030247195.1 Topomyia yanbarensis
ACAGGAGTCCTTGTGTACGTTATCTGAAAAATCTTATAAGATTACCTTTGTTTGGGTCCCCTCTCATTGTTCTATCCCGGGCAATGAAAAGGCCGACTCATTAGCAAAGGTGGGCGCATTAAATGGTGACATATACGAAAGACCAATCTGCTTCAATGAATTTTTTAGTATTTGTCGTCAGAGGACGCTCAACAGTTGGCAAACCTCGTGGAGCAATGGGGAACTTGGACGATGGCTACATTCGATTATCCCAAAGGTATCAACGAAGCCTTGGTTCGGGGGGATGGATGTGGGTCGGGATTTTATTCGTGTAATGTCCCGACTTATGTCCAATCACTACACCATGGATGCGCATTTGCGGCGTATTGGGCTTGCGGAGAGTAGTCTGTGCGCTTGTGACGAGGGCTATCACGACATCGAACACGTTGTCTGGGTGTGCGCCGGGTATTGTGACGCCAGGTCTCAGTTAAAGGAATCCCTTCGGGCCCGAGGTAGACCACCCAATGTACCAGTCCGAGATATGCTGGCAACTCGTGATTTCCCCTATATGTCCCTTATTTATACCTTCATAAAAACGATAAATATCCCAATTTAGCCCCTCTCTTTTATTTCTCGTTTTTAGAGTTTCCTCCTGCCTTGTGGAACCGATCAGCTCCAGAGTGCCACTATGTAACCGCCGTCGCCCTTACCACTACGCCTGCATAGAAGGAAACTGAAGCGAGAGCGACTCGAGGTCCGATGACTTTTGAAGGATTCCCCGCGGGTCCGAAGAATACCATCCGCCAATCCGGTACTCGACGACTTACTAGACTGAGGCGCAAATTTGATACGCTGATCTCCCTCCCCCCCCCCCCCCGCCGTTCGAGCGAAAGTTGCAAGTTTTGCTCTTCTTTCCCTGTCTCTCCCCTGTCTTTGATACAACTGCTGCTACACTGATGCGGAAATAAGCCACCCTTTGAATATCTTGACCAAGCATAAGTTTTAGTTAAAAAATTCAAATTAGTATTCTGTATTCCTAGTTTTAAGATAGCTATAATTTTTACTCTTTATTGAAACTCTTGTCCTCCATCTTGTAAATAGAATTGAATCCCTAGTTTTAAGATTTCTGTGAAATTTCTCATAAATATTTGTTCCCCCTTTTGTGTACTAAACTATATTGTTAGTTTTAAGATAACCGTAAAATATTTCGTAAAATACTATTACTCCCCCTCTTGTATATCAAAGTGAATCCCTTGTTTTAAATTTTTTTCATAAAAAAATCTTTTGGCCCTCTTTTGTATATTGAATCTTATTTCTAGTCTTAAGATAGCTGTAAACTTTCTTTTCCTTTGTAAAAAAAAATATTTCAACATTGTAACCTCCTAGTTTTAAGATATCCAAAATGTAAAAACAAAAGCATTTGGCACCGCCAAGCTAACGCATTTGTGCCTATCAAATAAACGAAATGAATAAAAAAAAAAAATCATCAATCATCAACCATCAACCATCAATCATCAATCATCAATCATCAATCATCAATCATCAATCATCAATCATCAATCATCAATCATCAATCATCAATCATCAATCATCAATCATCAATCATCAATCATCAATCATCAATCATCAATCATCAATCATCAATCATCAATCATCAATCATCAATCATCAATCATCAATCATCAATCATCAATCATCAATCATCAATCATCAATCATCAATCATCAATCATCAATCATCAATCATCAATCATCAATCATCAATCATCAATCATCAATCATCAATCATCAATCATCAATCATCAATCATCAATCATCAATCATCAATCATCAATCATCAATCATCAATCATCAATCATCAATCATCAATCATCAATCATCAATCATCAATCATCAATCATCAATCATCAATCATCAATCATCAATCATCAATCATCAATCATCAATCATCAATCATCAATCATCAATCATCAATCATCAATCATCAATCATCAATCATCAATCATCAATCATCAATCATCAATCATCAATCATCAATCATCAATCATCAATCATCAATCATCAATCATCAATCATCAATCATCAATCATCAATCATCAATCATCAATCATCAATCATCAATCATCAATCATCAATCATCAATCATCAATCATCAATCATCAATCATCAATCATCAATCATCAATCATCAATCATCAATCATCAATCATCAATCATCAATCATCAATCATCAATCATCAATCATCAATCATCAATCATCAATCATCAATCATCAATCATCAATCATCAATCATCAATCATCAATCATCAATCATCAATCATCAATCATCAATCATCAATCATCAATCATCAATCATCAATCATCAATCATCAATCATCAATCATCAATCATCAATCATCAATCATCAATCATCAATCATCAATCATCAATCATCAATCATCAATCATCAATCATCAATCATCAATCATCAATCATCAATCATCAATCATCAATCATCAATCATCAATCATCAATCATCAATCATCAATCATCAATCATCAATCATCAATCATCAATCATCAATCATCAATCATCAATCATCAATCATCAATCATCAATCATCAATCATCAATCATCAATCATCAATCATCAATCATCAATCATCAATCATCAATCATCAATCATCAATCATCAATCATCAATCATCAATCATCAATCATCAATCATCAATCATCAATCATCAATCATCAATCATCAATCATCAATCATCAATCATCAATCATCAATCATCAATCATCAATCATCAATCATCAATCATCAATCATCAATCATCAATCATCAATCATCAATCATCAATCATCAATCATCAATCATCAATCATCAATCATCAATCATCAATCATCAATCATCAATCATCAATCATCAATCATCAATCATCAATCATCAATCATCAATCATCAATCATCAATCATCAATCATCAATCATCAATCATCAATCATCAATCATCAATCATCAATCATCAATCATCAATCATCAATCATCAATCATCAATCATCAATCATCAATCATCAATCATCAATCATCAATCATCAATCATCAATCATCAATCATCAATCATCAATCATCAATCATCAATCATCAATCATCAATCATCAATCATCAATCATCAATCATCAATCATCAATCATCAATCATCAATCATCAATCATCAATCATCAATCATCAATCATCAATCATCAATCATCAATCATCAATCATCAATCATCAATCATCAATCATCAATCATCAATCATCAATCATCAATCATCAATCATCAATCATCAATCATCAATCATCAATCATCAATCATCAATCATCAATCATCAATCATCAATCATCAATCATCAATCATCAATCATCAATCATCAATCATCAATCATCAATCATCAATCATCAATCATCAATCATCAATCATCAATCATCAATCATCAATCATCAATCATCAATCATCAATCATCAATCATCAATCATCAATCATCAATCATCAATCATCAATCATCAATCATCAATCATCAATCATCAATCATCAATCATCAATCATCAATCATCAATCATCAATCATCAATCATCAATCATCAATCATCAATCATCAATCATCAATCATCAATCATCAATCATCAATCATCAATCATCAATCATCAATCATCAATCATCAATCATCAATCATCAATCATCAATCATCAATCATCAATCATCAATCATCAATCATCAATCATCAATCATCAATCATCAATCATCAATCATCAATCATCAATCATCAATCATCAATCATCAATCATCAATCATCAATCATCAATCATCAATCATCAATCATCAATCATCAATCATCAATCATCAATCATCAATCATCAATCATCAATCATCAATCATCAATCATCAATCATCAATCATCAATCATCAATCATCAATCATCAATCATCAATCATCAATCATCAATCATCAATCATCAATCATCAATCATCAATCATCAATCATCAATCATCAATCATCAATCATCAATCATCAATCATCAATCATCAATCATCAATCATCAATCATCAATCATCAATCATCAATCATCAATCATCAATCATCAATCATCAATCATCAATCATCAATCATCAATCATCAATCATCAATCATCAATCATCAATCATCAATCATCAATCATCAATCATCAATCATCAATCATCAATCATCAATCATCAATCATCAATCATCAATCATCAATCATCAATCATCAATCATCAATCATCAATCATCAATCATCAATCATCAATCATCAATCATCAATCATCAATCATCAATCATCAATCATCAATCATCAATCATCAATCATCAATCATCAATCATCAATCATCAATCATCAATCATCAATCATCAATCATCAATCATCAATCATCAATCATCAATCATCAATCATCAATCATCAATCATCAATCATCAATCATCAATCATCAATCATCAATCATCAATCATCAATCATCAATCATCAATCATCAATCATCAATCATCAATCATCAATCATCAATCATCAATCATCAATCATCAATCATCAATCATCAATCATCAATCATCAATCATCAATCATCAATCATCAATCATCAATCATCAATCATCAATCATCAATCATCAATCATCAATCATCAATCATCAATCATCAATCATCAATCATCAATCATCAATCATCAATCATCAATCATCAATCATCAATCATCAATCATCAATCATCAATCATCAATCATCAATCATCAATCATCAATCATCAATCATCAATCATCAATCATCAATCATCAATCATCAATCATCAATCATCAATCATCAATCATCAATCATCAATCATCAATCATCAATCATCAATCATCAATCATCAATCATCAATCATCAATCATCAATCATCAATCATCAATCATCAATCATCAATCATCAATCATCAATCATCAATCATCAATCATCAATCATCAATCATCAATCATCAATCATCAATCATCAATCATCAATCATCAATCATCAGTCATCAATCATCAATCATCAATCATCAATCATCAATCATCAATCATCAATCATCAATCATCAAGCATCAATCATCAATCATCAATCATCAATCATCAAGCATCAATCATCAATCATCAATCATCAATCATCAATCATCAATCATCAATCATCAATCATCAATCATCAATCACCAATCATCAATCATCAATCATCAATCATCAATCATTGATCACCAGTCATCGAATGGCGACAAGACGAAAAAACGAAACGACGAAAAGACGGAAACACGGAAGAAAGAGAGGGATTCCATGAGCAACCGGCCGACCGCAAAATATGACCATCGACGAGTCGAACGAAACTTTACAGTTGTGTTCGGCTTATAAATTCCCATATTTTTTCTGGCAATTGCAAAATTTTGATATAAGAGCAATTTTTGAAAAGGGCGTTTAAAAAAATTTTGCTCGAAAACTGTGTTTTTACCAACAAAACAATCTGAGAACTAGTTACCGGGAATTGATACTTCTGCACAAAAAATATACACTGAAAAAAATGTTGTGTCATCCTTCACAAAAGCTAAAATTTTTGTTAAACTTTAGAATTGCAAAAAAACTCATTTTTGATTTTTTTATATTTTGACAACAAAAACCTTTTGACGATTTTTTAAGACGATAAATTTTAGGTTGCCCACATTTTATGATGGGGTAACGTTAATAACTTTTAATAAGGACGTAATTACACGAATTAATTGTTTTTGTTGGTGCAAAATTCCACATATATCGACAATTATCGCATTTTTGAAGATTTTTGTTGAATGCATTTTGATTTGAAATGATTCTTAGAATTTTATTTTGTAATAAATTTACAGTTACGTATGTCAATTAGCATGAAATTTAAAAACATGTATAACGTTATTGTTTGAAAAAACGTTTTTACCGATAAGTTCTCCATCATGATTGATGATTGATAATTCAAAACGTTTTTTTTTCTTTAGGTTTTTGATGGAAAAATATTAAAAATATAAAAAAGTTTTTTTTTTGCAATTTAAAATTTTAACATGAATTTTTGTTTGTGTGAAAAATGGCACCTTTTTTCTGTGTATTTTTTGGTACAGAAGTATTCATTCATTGTAACACGTTCTCAGATAGTTTTGTTGTATAAAATACGGTAAGAGAATTTTTTTTGGAAACTTGCGCTTATTTTAAAAATTGCTCTGTAGTCAAAATAATCTTATTGACTGTGGAACATGTTTAGTCTTCCATGCCGGTGAAACGTGTAAAGTTTCATCGGAATCTAACAAGGTCGTTAACGATTTTAAATATTTTCGGACGAATCTTCGTGGAATTCCTCAAGACCGAAAGACGGAAGCATAACGGAAGAAAGACGGAAGAAAGGCTGACAAAATTCGGAAACAGGAAGAAAAACGGAAGAAGGACGGAAAGGCGGAGGAAAGACGGATAGACGAAAGAAAGGCGGAAAGGTAAAAGAAAGTTGGAAAGACTGAAGAGAGATGGAAGAACCACAGAAAGACGGAAACAGGACAGTAAGACGGAAACAGGACAGTATGACGGAAAGGCGGAAGAAGGACTGAAGACCGGTAGAAAGATGGAAAGACAGAAGAAAGACGCAAGAAACACGAAAAGACGGGACAATGATGGAAAGACGAAAGATCATATGTAAAACAAAAACACCAAAGAAAGACGTAAAGACGGAAAGACAAAAGAATATCGGTAGGAAGATGGAAAGAAAGAAGAAAATCGGCAAGACGGAAGAAAGACGGAACGATAGAAGAAAACCTGAAAACAAAATAAAGACGGAAAGACAGCAGAAGGACGGAAAGACGGAAAAAACGGAACAGCGGAAGAAAGACGGAAAGACGGAAGTAAAACGGAACTATGGAGAAAAACGGAAATACGGAAGGATGGAAGAAAGGCAGAAAGATGGAAGGAAGACGGAAAGATGGAAAGGCGGAAGACCGGAAGGAAGATGGAAAGACGAAAAGTCAAAATGAAGTCGGAAAGATGGAAGAAAGACGGAAAGATGGAAGAAAGACGGAAGAAACACAGAAAGACGGAAGAAAGACAGAAAGGTGGAAGAAGAATGGAAGACCGGAAAAAAGATGGAAAGACGAAAAGACAAAAGAATGGCGGAAGAAAGACGGAAAGATGAAAGAAAGACGAAAAGACAAAAGACCATAAGAAAAACAAAAAGAAGGAAGAAAGACGTAAAGGCGGAAAGACAGAAGAATATCGGCAGGAAGATAGAAAGACAGAAGAAAATCGGCAAGGCGGAAGGAAGACGGAACGGTAGAAGACTGAAAAACAGAAGACGTAAAGACAGTAGTAAGACGGAAAGACGGATAAAAAACGGAACAGCGGAAGAAAGATGGAAGAAAAATGAAACGATGCAGAAAGTTGGGAAGACAGAAGAAAGACCAAAAGAGGGAAAGACGAAAGAGAGATGGAAGAAAGGCAGAAAGATGGAAGAAAGTCGGAAATACGGATGAAAGACGTAAAGACGGAAGAACGACGGAAAGATGTAAGAAAGACGGAAGAAACATAGAAAGACAGAAGAAAGCCATTAAGACGGAAAAGCGGAAGAAGGACGCAATACCGGAAGAAAGATGGAAATACGAAAAGACAAAAAAAGACGGGAGAAAGACGTAACGGAGATGGAAAAACAAAAGATCATAAGTAAAACAAAAACACCAAAGAGAGACGTAGAGACGGAAAGACAGAAGGATATCGGTAGAAAGATGGAAAAACAGAAGAAAATCGGCAAGGCGGCAGGAAGACGGAACGATAGAAGAAAGACTGAAAAACATAAGAAAGACGGAAAGACAGTAGAAAGACGGATAGACGAAAGAGAAACGGAACAGCGGAAGAAAGACGGAAAGAAGTAAAACGGAACGACGGAGAAAACGGGAAGACGGAAGAAATACGAAAAGTCAAAAAGAAAAAAACGACGAAAGCGGCAAAACTGATAAAAATGACTAAACAACGAAAACGACGAAAATGGCGAAAAGGAAAAAAACGAAAAGATGAAAAACGACGAAAACAAAAAAGACGAAAACGTCGAAAATGCGAAAAGACGAAAACGACAAAAACGACAAAAATGGCGAAAAGGAGAAAAATCGAAAAGACGAAAAACGACGAAAACAACAAAAACGACAATAATTGACAAAAACGGCAACACACGACGAAAAAGTAAAAATGACGAAAATAATAAAAACGACAAAAATTACGAAAATTATCAAAATGACAAAAACAGCGAATAGGAGAAAAATCCAACAGACGAAAAACGACGAAAACAACAAAAACGACAAAAATTGACAAAAACGACGAAAAAGACCTAAACAAATGATGAAAACGACAATAACGGCGAAAAGGAAAAAAATCGAAAAGACGAAAACAGAAAAGACGAAAACAACAAAATCGACAAAAGCTACAAAAACGACGAAAAAGACGAAAAAAAATGACGAAACGACAATAGCGACGAAAACTGCAAAAGGGAGAAAAATCGTAAAGACGAAAAACGATGAAAACAACAAAAACGACAAAAATTGACAAAAACGACGAAAAAGACGTAAAAAAATGACGAAAACGACAAAAATGGCGAAAAGGAGAAAAATCGAAAAGACGAAAAACGACGAAAACAACAAAAACGACAATAATTGACAAAAACGACAAAAACGGCAACACACGACGAAAAAGTAAAAATGACGAAAATAATAAAAACGACAAAAATTACGAAAATTATCAAAATGACAAAAACAGCGAATAGGAGAAAAATCGAACAGACGAAAAACGACGAAAACAACAAAAACGACAAAAATTGACAAAAACGACGAAAAAGACCTAAACAAATGATGAAAACGACAATAACGGCGAAAAGGAAAAAAATCGAAAAGACGAAAACAGAAAAGACGAAAACAACAAAATCGACAAAAGCTACAAAAACGACGAAAAAGACGAAAAAAAATGACGAAACGACAATAGCGACGAAAACTGCAAAAAGGAGAAAAATCGTAAAGACGAAAAACGATGAAAACAACAAAAACGACAAAAATTCACAACAACGACAAAAACGACAAAAACGACAACAAACGACGATAAAGTAAAAATGACGAAAATAATAAAAACGAAAAAATCACGAAAATTATAAAAATGACAAAAACGGCGAAAAGGAGAAAAATTGAAAAGATGAAAAACGACGAAAACAACAAAAACGACAAAAATTGACAAAAACGACGAAAAAGACGTAAAAAAATGACGAAAACGACAAAAATGGCGAAAAGGAGAAAAATCGAAAAGACGAAAAACGACGAAAACAACAAAAACGACAAAAATTGACAAAAACGACGAAAAAGACCTAAACAAATGATGAAAACGACAATAACGGCGAAAAGGAAAAAAATCGAAAAGACGAAAGCAGAAAAGACGAAAACAACAAAATCGACAAAAGCTACAAAAACGACAAAAACTACAAAAACGACGAAAAAGACGAAAAAAATGACGAAACGACAATAGCGACGAAAACTGCAAAAAAGAGAAAAATCGTAAAGACGAAAAACGATGAAAACAACAAAAACGACAAAAATTGACAACAACGACAAAAACGACGAAAACGACAAAATGACAAAAACGTCAAAAACGACAACAAACGACGATAAAGTAAAAATGACGAAAATAATAAAAACGAAAAAATCACGAAAATTATAAAAAAACGGCGAAAAGGAGAAAAATTGAAAAGACGAAAAACGACGAAAACAACAAAAACGACAAAAATGACGAAAAAGACGTAAAAAATGACGAAAACAACAATAACGACGAAAATAGCGAAAAGAAGAAAAATCGAAAAGACGAAAACAACAAAAACTACGAAAACGACAAAAGCTACAAAAACGACGAAAAAATGACGAAACGCCAATAACTGCAAAAAAGGAGAAAAATCGAAAAGACGAAAACAACAAAAACGACATAAATTGACAACAACGACGAAAAAGATAAAAATGACGAAAATAATAAAAACGACGAAAACGACACTAACGAAGAAAACAACGCAAACGACGAAAAACGACAAAAACTACAAAAAATCACGAAAACTGACAAAAAATTACAAAAAAACGACAAAAATGACGAAAACAACGCAAACGACGAATAGACAAAACGAAAAGGTGAAAGCGACGAAAATGGCAAAAGGGAAAAAAGACGAAAACGTCAAAAACGACGAAAATGACCAAAACGATGAAAACGGCCAAAACGACGAAAATGACAAAAATCGACGAAAAAGATGAAAATGACAAAAATAATAAAAACGAAGAAAACAACGCCACCGACAAAAATGGCGAAAAGACGAAAAAACGAAAAGGCGAAAACGACGAAAGGAAAAAAAAGACGAAAACGACAAAAATGATGAAAAGGAAAAAGACGAAAACGACAAAAATGACGAAAAATTACAAAACGACAAAAATGACGAAAACGACAAAAACCCACGAAAAACGACGAAAAAGATGAAAATGATGAAAATGACGAATGGAATAAAACGACGAAAACAACAACAACGAAGAAAACAACGCATGCGTCTAAAATGGCGGAAATACGAAAACGACGAAAAGATGAAAACGACAAAAATGACGAAAACGGCAAAAAATGTCGAAAACGACAAAAACGACGAAAACAACGCAAACGACAAAAACAACAAAAACGACGAGAAGAGACGCGAAAGGGCGATAAGACGAACAGACGGAAACACCGCCGTGTTCTTCGAAGATTCTATTTTTTGTCTAAAATTTCATATCAATGTTATGCAGTTTTTATTATTTTTTAAGATGAAAAAAGTCACTTTTTGCAAAAACCGTTCGCCAAATTTTTTATACTAATGACTTTTTTTTATTAATTTTATCCTTTCGGTTGAGCTCTTGAACTGGAATAGTAGTCAAGGGAAACCTCTTTAAAAAATGCATTTTGCGGAAGTTGTTATAACTTCGACAAATATTAATATTTTTTCATGTTCATAAATAGATTCTGCGGAATAAACATTCTTGTTTCCACAGTAAGGATTGTATCGATCGAGATGACCTCTAGTGATAGTGGGGAGATTTTTTTGAACCGTATTTGCACTGCCGTAGTGCATTTTCTTGGTTCCAAGTTAGACCCATACCCATACGAGAAGTTGAGCGCAGACTGAAAGATAAAATTTGTATCAAGCAATCTAATGTTATTTATATTCAGAGCAAGTTATTTCCGTTAACAACATGCGCCACTACGTCGAGAGTGACAATGTTTGGTTCAAGATCCACGTGTATTACGAAGATAACGCAATCGAGGTACGACTACATGATCTATCTGTACACACACACTTGATGGCACTAGTCACCAATTCAAGTCACGATGCGGAGAAGTTCTTTCGATTGGCGATCGATGAAAAATGAAGGAACGTCCTTTCAGACATTAACAACGGTGTTCGAGTGTTTGGAATGCGGCTGAAGCACCCTATATTTTCCTTGGTGACCCTGCGACCTGGCTCTACCTATACTCAGACCACTCTGCGTACTTATGATAACCAGACTCTCACTTGTCAGTATTGCAAATAATCTGCACACTAAGGGAAAGCTTGCGCTGGATTGGCAAAGATTAATCACTATAACTATATCACCAAAATGAAGGTCTTGGATCGTCATAAAACATCGTAGAAGACATCATTACTGTACGCTTTACCGTTCTCGAAATTTTGAAAAAAATTTCGAACGTGTTTGGCGAAAAAAGAACTGTGCAATGCTATATGATCACCAAATATCACATTCAGGTTTAAGAAAATCGGTGCTGTTCAACCATTTTCCAGAAAATAGCACGTATTTTTTTGTATAACATATACAATCGAAATGTCATTAAATTAAATTGCGACATATTTTCTTCTTTACTTTTAAATTTAAAAAAAATCCTCATTCCTATCGTAAATTTTTCATATTGTTCATTTGTGTTATGAAAGAAGTAGAGCTCGGCCCTGATTCAAAGATTAAAGTATCGCATCTAAATTTATATAAAAATGTCTGAAAAAATGTTAATCGGCAACGACCCAATCGTGCGTAAATGGTTATTGAATTAAAATTATGCATGACTTGATAACACAGTTGCGCGTTTACTGCGTGAACGAATTGCCACTTCATGCAAACGCAATAATTAAACACAATACTTATTCATTGTGATGGTTCTATTTCAAATCTATCATTAGAACTCAATCAACCATAATAATGGCCAGAGCAGAAGTTTGGCATGATAAATTTTCGACACGTAAACCGAAATAATGCAAAGCTCCAAGACGCCCCTTCAACTTTTTTTCCGAGCTATTTCCAGAGTGTCAAATGACACTCACGCGCACACCATATCGATTCCACTGTGAAATCAGTAATTGAACCACACGACCTCATTAATTCGCCCCACCAAGTACAAATAGCTGGCACAGAAAAACATTACATCGGTTTGGTTCCATTACGCCCCAACCCCACCCGAGTGTCCAGCGCGTGTCCCATCAGGAAGCATCTGCCAAGTGGCAAAAAGCGCGACAAAAAGCACATCCGCTAAAGCTTCCGTCAGGCGGAAAGCAAATCAATCAATAATTCAATCAACCCCCACATGACAACAGCGCCTGATGGATCTTCCCCCCCATTGGTTGTACTCAGAGGAAAAGATCCACTGGGACCCCATCGAGAGTCCATCACAAAAGTAACGGATGCGTTGGCTCTGTGCCTCCCTGTGCCCCGCTCACTCACTTTCTCCTGAATAGAGACCGGTCAAATCGTGGCATGAGCAAGTTGAATGAATATTCCAACCACTCGCTACATTGTGCGCCCAGGACCGGTTTTCCGTTGCTGATGGTTTCCCAGTACACGCCGGCTGTGGTAGGACAGTCTATTATCCATCATCGTCTTACATGGGACCGATCCACTCGGCAAGCTCCCGCTGGGTATTGAGTGACGGTTTATTTTTTCTACCAGGAACTTGGCTCTCTGCTTGGTACAGTAAAATGAAATGAAAAACGCTTTTAATCCACCTAACAGTGTGATGAGACATTTCTTATAACTCTTATCACTCTCTTCGGATATTATATCGTTTGAGAACATTTAGAACTTGATGCTTCGCGATGTTTTTGATAACACATACTACATGGGATAGTGGCAGGACTCAGAGAATCGCTCAAATCAGCATAGGACAACATCAGTGCTAGAAATCTCAAACCAAATCAATGGGAAGGCGAAAAAATGGCCCATAAAATAGACATACAAACGAATTATTGTTAATGCTCTGTTAATAAAATATCTAAATTCCTCAATCAATGCATTGTGGTGGGAAAACTGATTTTTCTAAAGGGGTTATGTATATTGTACTGAGCCAAAAAAAAATCGATTTTTTTTTAATCGATTTGAAGTTTATACTTTACTCAAATTTCCAACGCGACTGAGAATTAAGAAATCAACGCTTTTTCTTTAAAAAACCCACCATTCCACTATGGGTCACAAGGGCGGTTCTTCGGTACAAAAATCAATAACTTAAAAACCGTTCGTTTTAGAGAAATTATGTCTGAGAGAATATTTTTGGAAATTAAATTTTCTTACTTTTAAAGCAAAATGTAGCTAGGGTGGTCCTCTCAAACATTATTTTCGAAAAATTATGTTTAGAACTAAATGGTATAGCAAGGTACTTACTTCAGCAAAGTTGTAGAAAAATGTTTTTCAAGTAACATTTTCAAATGCATCAAAGTTATAGCATTATAGCATTATCGGTTTTCATGTTATAATTATTTTTCTTCTTTATCTTAGGGTGTCATTTTAGTGTTTCTGAAAAAGTCAGTTTTTTAACTATAACTTTTTAAATAGTTAGTCTATCTTCATACTCTCTATGAAGCAATTTTAGTACTTTTCATTGCGCATATTTCTGCTGAAGAATGTGAATCGATATCATTTTTCGTTATCGAATTACGATCATTTTTTTAAATAAAAATGATAGTTTTCAATGACCTCTAACTCAGAAGGTTGCAAAAACTAGCAGCTAAATTTGTACTCTTTCGAAGGTGCATCAAAAATACTGTAAAATATCTCAAAATCAACTTTTGCTTTTTTGTCATTCAGCGAAAAATGTTGACATCAACATTATGATTAAATGACATCAGCATACGGCTGTTTTTAAGGGTCTGGTCATTGCCATTTAGAACCTGCTTTACTAGATCAAAAAGTCGAGTTGTTAAATGATTTTTTGAGCTTGTCAAATATATGTACACAAATATTGAAAACGTTAGGCTCAGACAGATATTTATTTTACTATTCTACGTAACTACTTTATTATCATCGTCATCCTCATAATTATTATAATCACAATCATCAACATCATCAGCATCGTCGTCGTTATAGTTATCTGAATCGTGTCTCTTTTCTCAAAGTGCTAACTCATTTAATATTCGCGTTTACTGTATCGGGATCTTCTAACTGCAAGAACCGGATTAGACGAGTCCATTGTTCTAAAGAAAACATCTTCCATGTTCGCGACTCTTGAACAATTTCTACCGTGAGTCAGTCGATCGTTCCGAGCCTCAGCTCCTTGTTCGCTCATGAAACTTGTTGGTAATGGAAGTGTTGACATAATATAAAATGTAGCGCATTTTGCCTTAAAAAGCAAATGAATTAAGGATTACCCTTCATTCTGTTCTAAGTAAGCGACGAATTTCTGTGAATGCTGGTTTGGGAGGAAGTGCAGTTTGAATCTTTTGTAGGAACTGTTAACGGCTTCTCAAAATATTTCGAATTTTTATCGAGCACTTTCGTCTCAATTCGATTACTGTCTTTCCAAAATTGATCAAACCTTTTACATGTTTTAATTGTTACAGCTTTTGCATTCTGAGTGAACTTATTTTTTTCATTTTGTCCCACATCAAATTATCTCATTATTTCCTCAAACACAACTTTTATTTTATTTTTATTTTCACCTTTGGCCACTTTCCAGAGATCGAACAACTTTATTTTATCCATTTTAACAGCACTAATAATACAAAGCATTACACGCGTTGATCAAAGCAGTCGTCGGCTACTGCGATTCGATTCATGAATGAGATTGATACCAATTAAACTGTCACGACTCGTGGTGTTGTTGTTTATATTTGACATCGAAGGGCAAAAATGCTGACTTTGATTTTGAAATATTTTATAGTATTTTTGATGCACTTTCAAAAGAGTACAAATTTAGCTGCTAGTTTTTGCAACCTTCTGAGTTAGAGGACATTGAAAACTATCATTGTTATTTAAAAAAAAAATGATCGTAACTCGATAACGAAAAATTATATCGATTCACATTCTTCAGCAGAAATATGCGCAATGAAAAGTACTAAAATTGCTTCATAGAGAGTATGAAGATAGACTAACTATTTAAAAAGTTATAGTTAAAAAACTGACTTTTTCAGAAACACCCTAAGTTAAAGAATAAAAATAATTATAACATAAAAACCGATAGTGCTATAACTTTAATTCATTTGAAAATGTTAACTGAAAAACATTTTTCTACAACTTTGCTGAAGTAAGTACCTTGCTATACCATTTTGTTCGAAAAATAATTTTTCGAAAAGAATGTTTGAGAGGACCACCCTAGCTACATTTTACTTTAAAAGAAAGCGAATTTAATCCCCAAAAATATTCTCTCAGACATAATTTCTCTAAAATGAACGGTTTGGGAGTTATTGATTTTTGTCCCGAAAAATCGCCCTTGTGACTCATAGTGCATTCAAAGAAAATCAACAGTGCATATTTCCAGACTTGGTTTTATTTCCAATTTAGAACTATTGTGTTTTTTACATCCTAGATTGCATGATTCAGTGATCGAAACCCAAAACTTCATGAAGTATTTGAAATTATTAAATTAAAATTTGTGTTTGCTATTGAAATTGACAAAATGATAGTATATATAGTATATAGTCCCTTTGGCGATTGTTTACTTTTTCGGTCCCACCTATCAGCATTGAAGTATCGCCCTTACGTTTTTTTACAATACCAATTTTACAATTGGTGGAGGTTTGGTGAAAATCGATCTTAATGTCTAAACGGCATACTTCCGAAACCGTAATTTTTGAAGTTTTAAAATTATGCAGAATTAATTTTCCAGAAAATAGTAACAGAGCAAATAAGTACCAAAGTCCAAAAAAATCAATTTTTGTCAAACGTTATTTTTTCGAGTTTACATCAAATCTCAATGTTTCATGCATTATAATGTCATTTGGCATCAAAAATACAAATTTGATTTTGAAAATTTTTCATTTCAGTTTATATGGGAATTTGTTGTGTGATTGCACTCTTCAACTCGTAACTCCGGAACCGGAAGTCCAATCAATAAAAAATTCAATAGCAGCCGATGGGAATATTGTACCTTTCATTTGAGACTAACTTTGTGCAAATCGATCCAGCCATCTCTGATTAACAGAGGTCACATTTTTTCCACATACACACATACACACACATACATACAGACATACATACACACAGACATTTTCCGATCTCGACGAACTGATTCGATTAGCATATGACACTCGGTCCTCCCGGTCGGGATTAGATCGACGAATTTTAGAGTGAATGAGAAAGGCAAAAACATTTTAAGCAATTGTTGAAATTTATGCATTTTTTGTTGAGCAGTTCTATGTTTCATAGAATTAAATCAATTTTAACTTCGCTTCCTATTAAATAAAGACCCTTATTACAGTACATTTCTACAAAAACGAGCTCAATTTGAAAATAAATCTGAGGATTATGATTGATTACAGAACTCTGGAATTTTCTATTGGAATGTTTTCAGGCAGGAATTTGATATTTATGCTATTAGACAACTGTGAAATCAAGACCAATAGATCAGTAACATATCAGGACCCCCTTCCGACAATTTATCAAAATTCCTCATGATGTTTACAACAACAGGTTATCAATCTACGGATCAGATAATTGTTATTGTAATATTGAATTAAATCAGTCAGCATCAATAAATTTTCAACTTCAATCCAATATTTGTTTTGGTGTGGTGGGGGGGGGGGGGGGGGGTTGTATGGTGTTAAACCCCAAAACCTTCTCTTGGCTTCGCCGTTGCTTGGAGTTATTTATTTCGCTTCTCATTTTCCGATATGTTTCAGATCGATCCGATGGTTATAAGTTAGCAAAATTGCAGTCAGAAAGTTCGCACAAATGAACATTTTTGTACTGATAAGTTATCAAGTTCCTTCCAGATAACTTGGAAGTGTTCGGTGATTATTTCTAGCGGTTGTAGATAGTAAAATGAAATACAAAATTCGTTTTATCGAAATAATGTTTGGTTTATTTCAATGGATTATTACTATATTGAACAATAAATAAGCGACAAAGAGTAATCAACAAACAACAAGCCATAACTTTTAAAGTATTCAAAATAGATATTTGAAGTCTTCAGTAAAGTTATTCGCAAAAGTAAGAGCTACAAATTTGCTGAAGGCATCATTTCGATATAATCACTTCCAAAAAAATTTGTGGAAATATCTCACTCATAGGGGGATTAATCAGCAAAAGCACAATACCAAAAGAAAGGGCATATTGCCTCCATTAAATTCTCCGAAGATACTATTGACCTAAAATAAGCCGTTTTGGCGTTAATAATAGATTACATGTTTTTGGTCATATTTCTGCCTATGGGAAATGATAAAAATCTTTAGTCCGCATTTAATGTTAAATATCTCTTTTGACAATAGTACGATTTCAACAATCTATAGCTTGTTCGAAAGGTATTCGTTAAAGCTGTCTAAAAACATATAAATTGTTAATCTACATTGTCAATTTCGGCAGATAATTTAAAAAAAACTGCAAAAAACGCCATTTTTGAGCATTAAAACATTCATATCTTGGAAACTAAACATCAGAATCAAAAACAAATTAATAGCGTTCATACTGTTTTTTAGTTCTTTCATTTAAAATCGGTTTGGATAAGATCGGTTCAGCCATTGCTGAGAAACACGAATGAGAATTTGTCCGTTACATACACACACACACAGACACACACACACACACAGACATTGTCCCAAATCGTCGAGCTGAGTCGATTGGTATATAAGACTCGGCCCTCCGGGCCTCGGAAAAAATCTTGAAAGTTTGAGCGGATTCTATACATTTCTTTTATAAGAAATGTAAAAAGCTTGAATATCCATTTTATGGATTTTCCACTTCGTCCGTCTTCAGCCAACTCATTGTTGAATCGAGGGTGATACATTAACTTGGTACGCACTTACCTATACGACTAACGCGGTAAACATCTGAACAGATGTTGTTGAAAACTGTCTAAAATAGATATATCTGTATTAGTTGTGTTCCAATTTCACGCTTGTTGATGTCAATTACGGGGAAACATTTGAAACTGTCGTAGCTCCACAAATCATAGCACCAAGGCTCCAAGCTCGAAACAACGTTCCAGCTGGACAAAGTCAAACTTCAATTTACCGCCCCCCTCCTCTCACACATACACACAGACACTTGAAGCGAAACCACCACCCATTAGAAGCTGATGGTAATTGAGTCTTTGGAGTGTGTTGCTTCTCCATGTTTTTTTTCGTTTCTTTCTCCTGCACCACGCCCACAACCAACTGCACTGACAACGGCTTGGACGAGATATGTAGGACCAGTTTTTTTCCCCCATCGTCGTTGTTCGTCCTTGAGGCGAGTCCAGCATAGCATGTCAAGCTTGACGTTGGTCAGTGTCACTGGCGATGTGGCGATCGTATGTGAAGCACGTGGAAGATACCTCCGCGTCACATTTTCAACCCCCTGGGACTGAGCGTTGAGGGTATTCCTGACAGCGTGTTGAGTTTTGCTACATTTTGAATATTTTGTTCGTTTCGGTAAGAGCTAGCGAAACGAGTAAATGTTATTATTGCGTGCATGCCAGTGTGACTACAAGAAGTTTGGTCGAAATTATATCATTTTTCATCTACAAGCGTTTAGAATGTACGCTTAGAATATGAAAAGGTAATACAATACACAATAATCAACTTGTAGCGAAACAATCACAAAATTCTCAAAATTTTGGTGTTTTTTGAATCAGCGAAAAATCAATCAATAGCAATCATGAAAAAATTCAACCCAAGTGTACTAATTCCTAAATCTTACTGTTGCTTATACAGACTTTCGTTGTTATCCCGACTATCACAGATTAAATAAAAGGAACAACTCATTGCCCCGTGTTACCGAGAGTGGAGCAAGTAAGGTGATTTTGACGCATAACCAAATACATCACGTGGTTTCCACATGCACCCTAAAACGATACCACATTTAAATCGTACGTAAACAGAAACAAACAAAATAGGCCAAAATTCGAAATGTATTCCAATCCATGTTCTCTAGACAGAATTTGTTCAAAATTGTTTTCTTGCACATAGTTGGGTGTTACTAAATTAAATGTCTCGATATATCAAGTCTGATCAGATTGATTCAATTGGTGCAAATTTGTCGGTCATTGGATTTGGTGAAGAAGTTTAAAGTATGCTGGGACAGAAACAACGGAATCTGAAGATAATGTCAGATCATTTTCGATCTGACATGTTTAACCTTTACAGTACCATGTTAAAATTTTTCTGAAAATTTTGTTTAAATTTTGCTCTCATTTCGTCAATGTTTGACCGAATTGGATGGAACCGGCTTTAAAAGAACTGGAATTTACTCCAGTTTCTATGTACCAAGTAGCGTTGAAATCCGTATACCGGTTCCGAAGTTAATCTGAATTCTCGTGGGGTATATCCGGCATCCCAGTGGGGTGACGGACGAGTTTTGAAGAAACATCCCATAAATTTAAGTAATTGTGTTTTGAAATGTGCTACATATTACTACTTCCCATTGATCCTTCACAATAGACATAAATTGGACCAATCTTGGCCACCGGAGAACTGTTCCGAGATAACCTAAGAAAATGTATATATTTTTCTATCATTCCAGCAATTTGGGTTCATAGCTTTATACGAAATGCGAAGTTCTTCCAATCATACGGTTCTACAGCTCCCTCAAGCTATGGCCATTCCGGCACAGGTTCCGGACGGATGGACATTTGACGCCATTTTGAAAACCAAGATGGCGGCTTCCGGTTACCACAAAACAGTGAAAACCACCATCAATATGGGTGTTATTTGAAAGAGGATGGCCGGAAATCGATAACTGACGCCATTTTGAAAACCAAGATGGCGATTTCCGGTTATCACAGTGAAAAGTATCCTCAATACGGGTGTCATTCGAAAGGGAGTGGTCAATAGAAGACAGAAATTGATTTTTAACGCCATTTTCAAAACCAAGATGCCAGCTTCCGGTTATCACAAAGCAATGCAAACCACCATCAATAATGGTGTCATTGTAATGCGCTGGTGGTCAGCAAAATCCGGAAATTGGTTTTTTGACGCCAATTCGAAAACCAAAATGGCGGGTTCCTGTTCCAAAAAAAAACAGTGAAAACCGTCTTCAATATGGGTGTCATTAGAAAGGAGATGGTCAGCAGGAGACGGAATTTGATGATTGACGCCATTTTGAAAACCAAGATGGCGGCTTCCGGTTTCCAAAAAACAGTGAAAACTACCATCAATATAGGTGTTATTTGAAATGGATTGGTGAGAAGAAGTCCGAAATTGATTATTTATGCAGTTTAGAAAACCAAGTTACCGGTTTCCTGTTACTGCAAAACAGCGAAAACTATCATTAATATGAGTATCATGAAAGGGGTAGTCATAAAGTGATTTTTGACGCCATTTTCGAAAACCAATATGGTGGCCTATATTGATGGTAGGTTACTACAAAACAGTGAAAATCATACTAAGTATGGGTGTCATTTGAAAGGGGGTGGTCAGTAGATGTAGTGTTGGTGGTGGTACTACCACCTTTGTAACAGGACTGTCCATAGCACTGAGCAATCTTTACACGACAAGAATGACGTGTTCAAGCATTACTCTCTGACCATACTCAGCATGCTACTGTATGAAGGGCCAAAAAGGAATTGCGTGGTCGGAAACTGACTTCGCTCACATGTACTACGGAAGATTTTGCTTCCAATAACAAGACCATATAAGCCGATCACAATGCAAGCCATTGTTATACAAAGTAGAGAAAATCCTGCGCAATGTTCACGAAATGTTTGCAACAAGAATCTGGCTACTCCACTTTTCCTGTCCAAATCGTTTCAATAAGATGGCTTGATGGTCCCTCTCAATTCCCATGTATTCTATGTATGGGTCATTCCGCGCGCAGTGATCAGGGCACGTGTAATCGACCTTTACGGATTTGAACCAAATTAGGAGGAATTGTTCATCTAAGACCAATATATAAAAACCCAAATTTTGGTGTCAATTGAATCACCCCTCTGGCCATGGGAGCAGCAACCGCCCCCCCCCCCCCCGCTTTGACAAATTGTCAAAACCTTTGATTTCCAGAAGTGGCAGGGTCATTAGAACAGGCTTAATATCGTGCGGGCTTAATTTTTGCCTTCTGATAATGAGGGTCGAGCTTAGGCAGAATAACTACGAATCACTCGAGTTCACTATCATGTGTCCTTGATAAAGGTAGACGTATCTATCTTTACCGTGACAACCGGCAAAAATTAAGCCACGCAAGATCACCACTGAAAACCTGTCGACGATTAGCATCAATCTGAATGATGATTGCTGCTGTTCATCTCTGTATGCCTTTTGAATGCCGGGATAGATTTTTATTAGACTATTGTCACTGTTCTCACAGTCGTGGCGGGTTTGCTACATTGTGTAAGGCAGTGGCTGTGTCTACAGCGGCTACCCACCGCTGCCGATGGAATCCCATCAGTTTCTTTTTCTTTTTTCCCTTTTTTATTTCGACTATGTTAGTCACATTTTCTTTTTTTTTTTTTATACGTTTTAACGACATTCAATTAGCTAGAGATTACTGGGTAGGGAAAGTTATGAAACTTAGAGCCATAGTACTCAAGTGAGAGCAAGGATGTGAAGTAAACAGATCGGAAAACTAGAAGTGGCAGGGTCATTAGAACTCTAATGACCCTGCCACTTCTAGTTTTCCGATCTGTTTACTTCACATCCTTGCTCTCACTTGAGTACTATGGCTCTAAGTTTCATAACTTTCCCTACCCAGTAATCTCTAGCTAATTGAATGTCGTTAAAACGTATAAAAAAAAAGAAAATGTGACTAACATAGTCGAAATAAAAAAAGGGCCTTTGATTTCCTTTTAAACATATCTCCGGTTCTATTTACTCTAGAACAAAACCGTAAGATGGGTTTTGAAGAAAATTGTTCAAGGAGTTTAGAAAAAATATTAGTTTTTGGCGGCAGTGCTGCCAACTATCCGATTTTTCATCAAAATAGCAAATAAGCGATATTTTGAAGCAAAAAAAACGCTATTTCCCATATAAAATCGCAAGCACACAACAATAAAAAAACAACTTGAGAACTCTGAGTTCACACATCATTTATCGTGAAGTAGACGAGAAATGATGGAAAACTATGTTTTTGGTTTCCTTTCAGCAGATCAGGGTCAATTTTTATGACCGTTTGAAGATTATTCCAATTTTGGCCAATAAAAATAGATTTTTATATGATAAAATGCGAGTTCTTCCCTTCAAAATAGTGCATCTCAGAATGCGCTCAAATTATATTGAGATTGTAAGTGTTTTTTATGCAAAAATATATGAGGAATACGATGGCATTAGAATTTTCAAAATTAAAATATGTATAATGAGAGAAAAATAACTTTTAATATATAAGTGAAAAAATCGCATAGTTGGCATCACTGCCGTGAAAAGTTAATTTTTTTATAGACTCCTTGAACAATTTTCTTCAAAAAACATATTTCGGATGAATTCTATAGTAAATAGAACCGGAGATATAATCAAAAGAAAATCAAGGGTTTTAGCAATTTGTCAAAACGGGGGGTGATCCCATGACCTGAGGGGTGATTCAATTGACATAAAAATTTAGGTTTTTATATATTGGCCCTAGATGAACAATTACTCCAAATTTAGTTCAAATCCGTGAAGGTCGAATTTGAATCTTTTTTGATCACTTCGCGCGGAATGACTTATATGTATGATGATAGATAAAATTACATAAAATGTATTGTTATGTGTATAATAAACAAAACATTTAGTGGACATAATTAATATATGTCCTGAAAATAGAACAATGAAGAAATAATTAATATAATGCTCATGCTGCTCGTTACTAATATAATCAAAATATCATGCAGTGTTGATATCAATCAATTAAAAAGTGTCAAGTATAATGATGAACATAATGGAAAAAAATGAATGAAATCAATATTATGAACAAATTGAAATTTTTTATTATAATAATAGCATAGCATAGCATATACGATTGCACAAATCGTAGGTGACTGTACAATGATCAGCTAATATTTAACAAGATATCCACTATACCACGTCGCAAGAAAAAACATTTGGGATTAACACGTGTACACTAGACTGCTCAGAAAAATAATGAATTTTTGAAAACTCAACCGGCCCACCCCTGAGTCAATTACTAGTTCCACCAGGAGTACTTGCTCCAAATTTGAAGCAAATCGGGCAAGTCTAGCTACCGGACCAACGCGTCTGAGGTTTGTATGGGTTTTTTGACAATTTATATGGAGAAAACTGACTAGCTCGAATTTTTACCGTTAGGTGGCACTGTATATACCGAATTATCAGTGTAAGTGAAAATAAAAAAGATAATTTGATTATCTACAACTTTGTCGAAGACTGCTAGTCAATCCGGCTTTGCGAAAAGAAGTTATTAAACTTTTAGCGAAGTGATGTCTGAGTCAGTTTTGCATGGGGCCTAGCAGTGCCTGGTAGTGTATCAGTACTAGGTTCTAATAAATTAAATATTTTTGTGAAATAATGGTTGGATTTAGCTGAATAGTATGTTCGGAAGAATTGCAGTGCATAATACGAGTTATGTTTTGGTTAGAAAAATTTAGTTCCACCTGTAACCGCATAGATGGCGCCAACACTAACTTTTCAACGGAGCGAGATAGAATATTGAGATGTTTGGAAGAATTACTGCGAAATTCCTGTTCTACGACTTTGTAGAAGACACCCACACACCTGGACGTATACCACACTATGAATCCGACACCGACACCAACCACGAACGCGTGAATCAACAAATACATCTCCAATGCAACGCACGATCACGACCCGCAGTATTGAACAAGGAAAAATACACATGTCCAAATCGAAAATTATTATTATCATAATATTGCCGTTACTTTTAAATTGCGATTGACAGCCCATAGGAACATGGGCTAGAATGAACTAATCTTGTTGAGATCTGCGTTCAACATGTTGACAACAATATGATTTAATTCGGTTATTCTCGCATCGTAATGACTACGGAATTATTGTTGGTGTGAAATAGTTGCTACTTGAGCAACTTGAGTGACCGTTCATTTCTAAATAAAACAAATACCGATGATGATTTTGACTATTTTGTGGTACCGCCATCTTGCTTTCCAAAATCAATTATTAACCGTATCTGCCGACCATCCACTCGCAAATGACTTCCATATTGATGATAGTCTTCACTGTTTTGTGGAAACCGGAAGCCGCCATCTTGGTTTTCAAAATGGCGTCAATCATCAATTTCCGTCTTTTACTGATCACCCCATTTCAAATGCCACCCATACTGACAATGGTTTTCATTGTTTCCTTGGAACATCTTAGTTTTCAAATGACCATCTCCTTTCTAATGACACCCATATTGAAGACGGTTTTCACTGTTTTTTTTTTGGAACAGGAACCCGCCATTTTGGTTTTCGAATTGGCGTCAAAAAACCAATTTCCGGATTTTGCTGACCACCAGCGCATTACAATGACACCATTATTGATGGTGGTTTGCATTGCTTTGTGATAACCGGAAGCTGGCATCTTGGTTTTGAAAATGGCGTTAAAAATCAATTTCTGTCGTCTATTGACCATTCCCTTTCGAATGACACCCGTATTGAGGATACTTTTCACCGTTTTGTGATAACCGGAAATCGCCATCTTGGTTTTCAAAATGGCGTCAGTTATCAATTTCCGGCCATCCTCTTTCAAATAACACCCATATTGATGATGGTTTTCACTGTTTTGTGGTAACCGGAAGCCGCCATCTTGGTTTTCAAAATGGCGTCAAATGTCCATCCGTCCGGAACCTTTGCCGGAATGGCCATAGCTTGAGGGAGCTGTAGAACCGTATGATTGGAAGAACTTCGCATTTCGTATAAAGCTATGAACCCAAATCGCTGGAATGATAGAAAAATATATACATTTTCTTAGGTTATCTCGGAACAGTTCTCCGGTGGCCAAGATTGGTCCAATTCATGTCTATTGTGAAGGATCAATGGGAAGTAGTAATATGTAGCACATTTCAAAACACAATTACTTAAATTTATGGGATGTTTCTTCAAAACTCGTCCGTCACCCCACTGGGATGCCGGATATACCCCACGGGAATTCGGATTAACTCCGGAACCGGTCTACGGATTTGAACGCTACTTGGTACATAGAAACTGGAGTGAATTTCAGATCTTTTAAAGCCGGTTCCATCCAATTCGGTCAAACATTGACGAAATAAGAGCAAAATTTAAACAAAATTTTCAGAAAAATGTTAACATGGTACTGTAAATATTAAAGAGCTGACAGCTAGTTGTGCAATTATTTATGAATGATAATTATAACTACATATTTAGGATGCATCAGGATTCAGCTCAGTATTATAGCAGCACAACAATGTATTATAATCGAGATACTTTCGCGTATCTACTAAAACTACACAAATATCATTTGGTTGATGTTAAGTCAGACCGGACTAAGGGACATTGTATTGATTTCGAGAAAAACGAGTTTAAAGTTTGAATCGCAGCATCCTTTACGTTATAATTCGAGATTAATTTTTGCCATAATTCTTGCTAATTATAACATATTTAAAATCTGGTAAGTGTTGAATGTAGCCGAAGAAATTCTTTATCCAACGCTATCATTATCTCATTTTTTGAGGTTTTGCGACTTAGTCCGGTCTGACTTAACACCGACCATTTGACAGTCAGCATTGCATCAATCATTTCAAATTGGGAAGATGGTGGACATGGGTCAAGAATTTTATGAGGTACTAGCTGATACCCATCGTGCGTTGCTGCGATTTTCAACGAAATAGGAGGAAAACACAATTTGTTCCGAAGCGCCATCTAGCGGGCAGATAACCCCCAACCAATAGCACACAAACACGTTCCATAATAAATGCCAGCTATGTATAAATTTTGACGGCAATCGGTTAAGCCGTTAGGGAGTCCATAAATCATATACATACAAACATTGACTTTTATATATTATATATATATATATATATATATATATATTATATAATATATATAATATATATATTATATATATATATTATATATATATATATATATATATATATATATATATATATATATATATATATATATATATATATATATATATATATATATATATATATATATATATATATATATATATATATATATATATATATATATATATATATATATATATATATATATATATATATATATATATATATATATATATATATATATATATATATATATATATATATATATATATAGATAGATAGATAGATAGGTGTGAAATTACATTGGCAAGTTCTCTTGGGGTAAAGACCGTCCTAGATGGCTAATGTGACCAAAGCGGCAAATTTATGTAATTGAACACCAGTTTTAATAAGTTTTGCATCATGGTGGTTCCAGTTTATATGGGGATTTGCTGTATTACCGCGCTTCTCATCCACTAACTCCGGAACCGGATGTCGTATCAGAAATAAATTCGATAGCGCCCTATGCCTTTCATTTGAGACTAAGTTTAAGAAAATCGGATCGATTATCTTGGAGTAAGATGTAAATTCACCTAAGGAACTAAGCCACTTTCCCGAAGCTTCCAGTTTCACAGAAGGAGTCCAAAGTGGTCAATGTGGGTTTGATTGGGAACCAGTGAGCTGAAACAATAAATTCAAGCAATTAAGAACACATTTAATAGGGGTGGAGATAGCGTAGTTGGTAAATCGATTGCCTTGTACGCAGATCACCTGGGTTCAAATCCTAACCCCGCACATAGGGTTAGAGATTTTTCTAAAGAGATTTCTCTAACCCGACAAAGAGGCGAATGACCCTAAGGTTAAAACCTCTATAATCAAAATAAACGAAAAAACATTTTTAATGAGTTTTTGCATCTTTTAGATAACATGCTGATACCAATTTATATAGAAATAGCATGCGTGATCGCACACTTCAACCCGTAACTGGAAAGGGACCGTCCATAAATGACGTAGCATTATATGGGGGAGGAGGTAGTTTTGTATTTTGTGCTCATAGTGTGAATTATAAAAATTTGTCAGAAGTAGTTGTTAGGAAAACTTTTTTTATTTAAAGCTTCTCCATTATTCAAATACAATGAGAAAGCTTCTTTTATGTCTGTAAAATAATAAACATTAGACTTTTGACAATTTATGATGGGGTAACGCGAATAACTTTTAAATAAGACATAATTACATAAATTAATTGTTCTTGTTGGAGCAAAATTCCAAATATCTCCAAAATTATCGCATTTTGGAAAATATTTGTTAAATGCATTTTGATTTAAAATGATGCTTAGAATTTTATTCTGTAATAAAATTACTGTTTTGTATGTCAATTAGTATGAAATTTAAAAACGCTTTTAATCCACCTAACAGTGTGATGAGACATTTCTTATAACTCTTATCACTCTCTTCGGATATTATATCGTTTGAGAACATTTAGAGCTTGATGCTTCGTGATGTTTTTGATAAAACATACTACATGGGATAGTGGCAGGACTCAGAGAATCGCTCAAATCAGCATAGGACAACATCAGTGCTAGAAATCTCAAACCAAAGCAATGGGAAAGCGAAAAAATGGCCCATAAAATAGACATACAAACGAATTATTGCTAATACTCTGTTAATAAAATATCTAAATTCCTCAATCAATGCATTGTGGTGGGAAAACTGAATTTTCCTAAAGGGGTTATATATTGTACTGAGCCAAAAAAATCGATTTTTTTTATTGTTTTGAAGTTTATACTTTACTCAAATTTCCAACGCGACTGAGAACTAAGAAATCTACGCTTTTTCTTGAAAAGGGCAATACTAGTAGTGATACCATTCAAAGAAAATCAACAGTGAATATTTCCAGACTTGGTTTTATTTCCTATTTAGGAGCTATTGTGTTTTTTTTACATTCTTGATTGCATGATTCAGTGATCGAAACCCAAAACTTTATAAAGTATTTGAAATTATTAAATTAGAATTTGTTTTTGCTATTCAAATTGACAAAATGATAGTATCGCCCCTTTGGCGATTGTTTACCTTTTCAGTCCCACCTATCAGCATTGAAGTATCGCCCTTACGTTTTTTTTACAATAACTAACGTTTTACACCACCGATTTCGTCCGGGTTTTTTTCAATAGCGATCATTGTTACTATTTACAGCTGGTATCAGCTTAATATTCCTAAAAAATACGAAAAAAACAGTTTCGCCTCAAAACTGCTAGCAAAAAAAGTATCGCCCTGTTTGTTTGCATGGAGCGTGGAGGGCGAAACTTTAAATAAACAAACAAAATACAGTTTTGCCCGTTGTATTTTTTGCTGTAGTTTAAGAAAGCAATATCGTAGAATCCAAATTTTTAGGTTAATTTGTTACGTTTCAAAGCCCTCATTCGCATGTATGAAAAAAGCCTTATGTTTACAATTGTAAGTATCGCCCTTTTCACAAAAAAGCGTTGAAATGAAATCGCAGCTTCTGATATCACGCTATCTCTGAAGTGCAAGCGTGCATAGTTCCAAATTTTACTTCGACATCGACTTTTTCTAAAGGTGACTTCCTTGATTTGATCACTATTTATTAAAAAACCGCGGTTAAATAAAAAATAAAACTATTAAAAAATTTCAAATAGTTTATAATTTTCACAAACTTATTAGGTAAAATTGCTTTCGTAATATTGTGTAGGAAAAAAGGTGAAAATTTCAGTTTTTTCTCTATCTGCAACATATAAACCCTTAAGTATACCAATTAATTGGTATACGAATTGGAATAGGTTCGCCAAATTTTGGAAGAAGTCTATAGTCCCTTGAAAACTACCTAAAAAATGTTGTAGTTCGAAGCAATAAAAAATCCCCAAAAATGAAATGTACCTATTAATGTGAAACACAGTGAATAATACATACAATAAAGACCCATTTTCATCAGTCTCGTGGTGCATTTTAGGCTGACAAAATAGGGACATTGACTAAATCGGGCAATTTTTTTTCTTTATAATAAACTGAAACTGTTAAAATATTCTTCCCGTCCCTTGATGTGGTCTGATAACTATTTCTGATTATGATGAACTTTTTATTTTTGCATATTTCCATCTTCATGATAAGGAAACATGCTCAAGAAAGGATTTACTCGAATTCAGTCTTGTTCGTCTGCTAGAGCCCATCAAACATGTGTTCATATTTGGCTGATAAAATCGGGGTTTCAATTTATTATAATAGATATTCAGCATTCGAAGAAGTTTCTTGTGAACGAGCGTAGAACGACTTTGTTTCTACTTACTTGAAGTCAGCGGCGTAGCCAGAAATTCGGTTTGGTGAGGGTTTGGTGAAAATCGATCTTACTGTCCAAACGGCATAGTTCCGAAACCATAATTTTTGAAGTTTTAAAATTAAGCAGAATTATGTTTCAGAAAATAGTAACAGAGTTCGTGTCTTTAGCGAATTTGTTGAGTCTTTATTGTAGTCATGAATGTTAACCTGAGAAAATTCACCATAAATACTTCTTGGACGATATACCGTCAGAATTATTTTATCAAATGAAGCGCTGTTTAACGTTTGTAAAACTCATCGAAAATACTAAACCTCCGAGATTGGCGGTTTCAGAATGATGCTATCCTTAAATTACCGTTTTTGAGCATTTGACCTATACATATAATTGGCCATACAACAAAAATGAAATGCTCATCAAAATCGATCAGGACCTGCTAGAATCGCATGGAAATCGTCATTTTTCATAAATTTCTCTCTACATTCGGAAAGTGTTATCCTCGTTATTAATCATATTACGTTTTCGTCTCAACTCGACGCATTCCCAAAATAAAAACCCGTTTTAATCCACCTAGTGGTGCAATTGTGCTTGTCTCATTTGTCCAGACTACGATTCCATGGCTGGTTATGTTCAATACAATGGTGGAAATTAATATTACATGTTCAGTACGATATGCACATACATACAATGGATCGACAGCCACGATCTTGAGATACTATGTGATACTGAAACATCGCTTGAAACCAGCGGCGGATCATGGAGAAAGATCCGGGAGGTCCGGGTCCTGCCGAAAATTTTCAACTTGTTAAGAAATTTTAAACTAGTTTTAATTTTAAAGTAGCAACCCCTCACTGCATACTCCCTCCGGGCCGGTATGATTGACGACTTTTAGAGTGATTGCATAACCTTTCTATATGAGAAATGCAAAAATGTGCAAAAGTCCAAAAAAGTCAATTTTTGTCAAACATTATTTTTTTCGAGTTTACATCAAATCTCAATGTTTCATGCATTTTAAAGTCATTTGGCATCAAAAATACAAATTTGATTTTGCAAATGTTTCATTTCAGTTTATATGGGAATTTGATGTGTGATTGCACTCTTCAACTCGTAACTCTGGAACCGGAAGTCCAATCAATTAAAAAAATCAATTGCAGCCGATGGGAAGGTTGTACCTTTCATTTGAGACTAACTTTGTGCAAATCGGTCCAGCCATCTCTGAGAAACCGAGGTCACATTTTTTCCACATACACATATACACACACATACATACACACAGACATTTTCCGATCTCGACGAACTGAGTCGATTGGCATATAACACTTGGCCCTCCGGGTCGGAATTAGATTGACGAATTTTAGAGTGTTCGGAAAGGCAAAAACATTTTTAGCAAATGTTGAAAGTTATGCATTTTTCGTTGAGCAGTTCTATGTTTCATAGACATTAAATCAATTTTAACTTCGCTTCCTATTAAATAAAGACCTTTATTACAGTACATCTCTACAAAAGCGAGCTCAATTTGGAAAGAAATCTGAGGATTATGATTGATTACAGAACTCTGGAATTTTCTATTGGAATGTTTTCAGGCAGGAATTTGATATTGATGCTATTAGACAACTGTGAAATCAAGACCAATAGATCAGTTACATATCAGGACCCCATTCCGACAATTTACCAAAAGTCCTCATGATGTTTAAAACAACAGGTTATCAATCTACGGATCAGATAATTGTGATTGTAATATTGAATTAAATCAGTCAGCATCAATAAATTTTCAACTTCAATCCATTTTTTTTCTTGGGTGTGGTGGGGGGGGGGGTGTTGTATGGTGGTAAACCCCAAAACCTTCTCGTGGCTACGCCGTTGCTTGTAGTTATTTATTTCGCTTTTCATTTTCCGATATGTTTCAGATCGATCCGATGGTTATAAATTAGAAAAATTGCAGTCAGAAGGTTCGTACAAATGAACATTTTTGCACTGATAAGTTATCAAGTTCCTTCCAGACAACTTGAAGGTGTTCGGTGATTATTTCTAGCGGTTGTAGATAGAAAAATGAAATACAAAATTCGTTTTATCGAAATAATGTTTGGCTTATTTCAATGGATTATTACTATATTGAACAATAAATAGGCGACAAAGAGTAATCTACAAACAACAAGCCATAACTTTTAAAGTATTCAAAATAGATATTTGAAGTCTTCAGTAAAGTTATTCGCAAAAGTAAGAGCTATAAATTTGCTGAAGACATCATTTCGATATAATCACTCCCAAGAAAATTTGTGAAAATATCCCACTCATAGGGGGATTAAACAGCAAAAGCACAATACCAAAAGAAAGGGCATATTGCCTCCATTAAATTCTCCGAAGATACTATTGACCTAAAATAAGCCGTTTTGACGTTAATAATAGATTACATGTTTTTGGTCATATTTCTGGCAATGGGAAATGATAAAAATCTTTCGTCCGCATTTAATGTTAAATATCTCTTTTTATAATAGTCCGATTTCATTAATCTATAGCTTGTTCGAAAGGTATTCGTTTAAGCTGTCTAAAAACATATAAATTGTTAATCTATATTGTCAATTTCGGCAGATAATTCGAAAAAACTGCAAAAAACGCCATTTTTACGCATTCAAACATTCATATCTTGGAAACTAAACATCAGAATCAAAAACAAATTAATAGCGTTCATACTGTTTTTTAGTTCTTTCATTTAAAATTGGTTTGGATAAGATCGGTTCAGCCATTGCTGAGAAACACGAATGAGAATTTGTCCGTTACATACACACACACACACACAGACACACACACACACACAGACATTGTCCCAAATCGTCGAGCTGAGTCGATTGGTATATAAGACTCGGCCCTCCGGGCCTCGGAAAAAATCTTGAAAGTTTGAGCGAATTCTATACATTTCTTTTATAAGAAATGTAAAACATGTATAAAGTTATTGTTAGAAAAACTTTTTTGCTGACAATTTCTCCATCATGAAATCGCATTCAAAATGTTTTATTTCTCTTTCGGTTTTTGTTGACAAAATATATAAAATTAGAAAAAATGGGTTTTTCTGCAATTTGAAATTTTAACATGAATTTTTTGTTTTTGTAAAAAATGACACATTTTTTTCAGTGCATATTTTTTGTTCAGAAATATTCATTCAAGTCTACGCTCTTTTAAAAAATTGCGCTTGAGTCAAAATAATCTTATTGACTGTGGAAAATGTTAAGTCTTCCACGTTGGTTAAACCTGTAAACAGGGTGGCCAGACCTACCGATTTATCGGTAGTCCTACCGATTTTGGTCTTCCCTACCGATTCCCAGACGACCAAGGGAAAACTACCGATATTTTGTTATTCCTACCGAAAACTACCGATTTTTATTGATTTTGGACACATCCTACTCAACATTCATTTTTAGGTTGGATTTGATCTGTGATCTGTGTTTTCAGTATTTTACGATTCTATGTCAACATTACGTTTTTGGGATAACAACCCGGCCTACCGATAACTACCGATAAACTTTTAGTGACCCTACCGATATTAAGGAATTCTATCTGGCCACCCTGCCTGTAAAGTTTAATCGGAATCTAAGATGATCGGTCACGGTTTTCGAGATTTTCGGACGGATCTTCGCTCAATTGCGCGTCCGTTAGTCGAAGATGACCGAAATGATTTTCTCAAAACAAATCTCAAATGGAAGGTATAATATGCAGTTTAGTGTAGTATTACCCTCACTTACCCTAACACCTCCATCTTTCGTCAACCCCCCTCCTCTTGGTCGCTCTTGCACCCGTATTAGGGCATTGAAAAAAAAACTCATTTTTGAAATTTCAAAGGCGTCCAAAGTAAGTAAGGAGGTAATGTCAAAGTAAGCTCAGATGCCAAACTTCATATCATTTGGACAATTTTAGACCTCCATCCACTTTGCTTGAAGTTTTTGGCATTGGTTCCATGGGAAAATACAGTGTGTCCCATTTAAACGTTCACCCAAATTTTTCAGAATAACAGTTTCTCGAAATTTAGAAACCCTGGTGCGTTCGTTTGTTATTGTAGTTTAAGTGAAAAAAGTGATGTCCCATATTTAGAAGTTCACCTTATTTTTTGCCTTTCTCATATAGAAAGGTTATGCAATCACTCTGAACATCGTAAACCCAATCCCGGTCTAATTTTTAGGCTAATATAGGTTTTCAGTATTTTAACAACCCCTCCAAGAAAATTTCCTAGTTCCTCCAAAATAAACTTCCCTAGTGGGTCTGTAAAACCAGCGGAAAATTTGGTTTGAAGTGATTTTGAGTTTTTGAAAACTACTTTAAACTTGAAACTAATTTAAAATTTGTTAACAAGTTGAAAATTTTTGGTGGAGTCCGAAATCCCCGAACCCTCCTCCCGGATCCGCTGCTGGGTTCAAGTGTTTCAGCGTCGACATATAGCTTCTCAAGTTCGTGGCTGTCGATCAATTGTATGTATGTGCAAATCGTGTTGAATATGTAATGGAAAACACACGGAAAAAAGTTCGTTCATAAATTCATGAACAAAAGGTCACGATTCCGTGAACTGAACGATTTACGAAAACCATGACCAAGTTCCTGAAATTATGAATAATAAACCTCGAATTCATGAAACTGTTTGTGTTGAGCTTGAGCTTGTGCGACTACCCCTGGCTGCTACTCCGTTATCGATCGGGACTAGCTGAAATTGCACAGGGAATCAGCAGATAATTATGCTTGGGAGTAGCGAAACATCTTTCAATGTGCAACTCCTGGTAATCCTAAAGTATTTTTGATCAATACCGGCGCCGGCCAGGCCCGAATGTAGATCGCGGAAGAAAAGGGAAGGAATGATTAGTCCGATACTTGCTTTTGCTAGAGGCCGTATATACTACTGCGCACTCCACAAGTATCACGGGAGGAGGAGATATTTGTTAGTATAGAAGTTGGATTTTAAATCTTCTTTGCCGACACCAGAGAGGTGATTACCTGGACTAGATATCGATCCACCAATTTCATGGACCGGGGACCAACGGCTTTACTTCCCTTCCGAAGGAAGACAGATTTTTTCACCTCAGAAAAATCTCAACGACCTCGGTTGGAATTGAACCCAGGCCAACTGGAATGAGTGGCGGTCACGCTTATCACTCAACCACCGGCGCCGTCATCGAATTCATGAAACTGTTTGTGTTTTAAAAAAACTAGTTCGCCCTGAATGGCGTTACATTAGAATGTTTGATTAGGGCACTGTTGTTGTTCCCTGGACATGTTTAGTTTTTGTTGTGATTCTAGTTCTTGATTTGGGAATACACAGCCGCCAGTCAAATGTTGTTCATGAGTTCATGAGCTTATTCGCGATTCTTGCGATTTCTCGTCACGTTATTGTGCAATCTTATTCATGATTTCAGGATCTTAGTCGCGATTTTTGTAATTTCTTTTCACGTTATTGTGATAATGTAGTTAGGAGTAGATTGATTAATGTTCATGCTTTCAGAATCTTAGTCACAATTTTAGATATTTTTGTCACGAGTTGTGTGATTTGTGTTCATGATTTCAGGATCTAAGTCACGATTTCTGTAACTGCTGTCCATGTTATCGTAATATTTGAGTCATAAATAGAGTAATTCATGTTCATAATTTCAGGACCTTAATCATGATTTTCGTAGTTTCTGTTCATGTTACCGTAATATTTTATTTTAGAACTTATTTCCAAATTTGACACAAAGAGCAATATGACTAATGTTTATGATATCAGCAGTTTTATTATGGCATTCGTGAATTCTTTTCGCCTATTTGTGATATATTATTTTATGGTTACTAACGGTTTTACATTTCTTACAACAGAAATGTATAGGATTCGCTCAAACTTTGAAAACTTTTTCCGAGGCCCGGAGGGCCGAGTTTCATATACCAATCGACTCAGCTCGACAAATTGAGACAATGTCTGTATGTGTGTGTGTATGTGTGTATGTATGTATGTACAAAATATCATGTAATTATCTCAGCAATGGCTGAACCGATCTTAATGAAACTAGTTTCAAATGAAAGGCCTAACGCTCCCATTTGACACTATTATTTTTGTTTTTCGATATGTTGTTTACTTTCTGAGATATGGGTAGTTTTGTCAAAACAGGGCTAGCTTGAAGCGAATAACTTTCGAACAAGGCAATAATATCGCACAAACTAAACAGAAACGAAAAGCTTATGAAAATACCTTTCCAACAAGCTATAGATTGTCAAAATCCGTTCCCAAACGGCGGAGATATTAAACATTTTGTGTTTTTATTCCTCGCTTATCAATTTTCACCAACTGAAAACGAGATCGTTACGTACAGAGTATTTCTTTACTGGTGTTTTAGGGGTAAAACTAAACCGATTTTGAACATCGGGGTATGAAAACACATCTACGTGATTCAAGGAATTCGATTATGAAAGCATTTTGTGAATTACCTATATAATAATTGAACTATTTCTCAAAAAGCAATATGTAAGTTCATTTCAAATACAAAATAATGCGTTCATAGTGATTTTTTTTTCTAGAGTTCATGTATTTATCCCTTGGATTAGGCGTTGCGTTCAATCGTGAAGTAAATACTGGATGGTATATAATTATACAGTTCATCAAGTAATTCACATAGTAATCAGATAAGACTTCTCATACAATTATACTCGTGGCATCACCGAAAGAAATTTTTGAATCCCAAAACTCTAGCAAAAATTTAGCTCTTTGCAAAATTTAGATTATATTGGTTATGGCGCAAAAATTACTACTTACATTATTTATAATAAGGATGTAAGGAATCAATATATCGCATAATATACCTATAAAAATAAGGTCTGGCATGGCCTCACCTGCCCTCCCCATCTCTATCTCACTCTCTCTTTCTCTCCCTCTCTCTCTCTCTCTCTCTCTCTCTCTCTTTCTTCATGTTGGTGACAACTTTCACGACTCACATCTATCTTGCTATTTCTCTATCCATTTCTAAGTTGTGTGATGAGATTCTCTGCTAATCTTTATTAATATTCAAGCTGATTTCATGTGTGCGATGTAATTGTGAAGGTTTGAGAAAACAAAACTATTTTTTGTCTGTTACCCTATTATTTTCTTTGCATTTTAGTGTAAAAGAGACCCGCGGAAACAAGTTTAATAATACATCCTACATGTCAAATAAAATATTTGTAGTCCGAGAAAATTTGCAAAATATTTGCCTTATGGGAAAACTATAACTATTTTCAAGGTGATATTGGTATTTCGAAACGTTGCACTATGGGTAGACAAGTGAGCATCGAAAACTACATCAACTCAAATTTAATTCAGTTCTATTCAAAGCTTGTATAAACACTATAATAAAGGAAATTCATGATTATCTCAGAAAAATATGTGACTTGAATGGGAGGTGGGACATTCCACGTGCGATATTTCAACTCTTCGTATCTCTATTGAATTTTGAATAAAACATATGCTCAAATATGTCATGTGAAAACTAAGAACACCTTTTTGTGATGTTATTATTGAAAATGCACATATCAATGGGGGATGCAAGTACAAGGTGTCTGCTAACTTATCGTCGTCCATATCTGCTCTATACTGAGTACACTTCAATTGAAGTTTCAATGGAAGTCACAATTAGTAGTGAGGCATTGGATAATTCAGCACACGTTTCGTTCGAGTTTTCCATATTGTACAAGTAAATTAACGAGGATTACAATCAGAGTTTATGCATTGGACAGATAGTTGATCTGACTACATTTTTGCCATCCGGACAGTTTGAACCATTTCTTTTTCACAGTAATGGATTGTCCAGGGCTTATTTATCCATATTTCCTGAACGAGAATTCCGAACGAAACAATATGCAAACTATAAGGATGACTGGAAAGAGACTGCATTATAATCAACTGAATGCACGCCTTTTATGCTATCGGCATAGCCTAGACACTTCACACTATTTATTTTAGTTCAAATGAAAACTTTGAAATATCTACTTGTCTCTTTTATGAATCGCATTCTCCATCTTTTGCTCTATGTTCAAAGGGCTTTCGTGAGATTTTGTCTACTTTCCGAATCTGTAATAAGTTTTGATGTAGGCGTTCATTTGATAAAGTTATGATATATTTGTCGAATGAAGATTCGTCAAATCGTTGTAAACGTCACGAAAGAATGTGTCATGTGACCTTGTCTCACTTTACTATATTCAATTGCGCGTTAAATTACTGGACCAGCAAGTTATATTCTGCACAATATTTTTCGGGAATATATGACCAAAAAGTAAACTTTGTTGTAGGTCAGATGAAGTTATTGGTCGGCACTGTCATGCATACGGTAAAATGTACCACCCTGTGAAGTTTCGTTTCCAGTGTTCCGCTCGTCGCACCATTTCTTGGTAAGCCGTTCGGCTCTTTCACTCTCGAATGAACGTATACACATATATTAGCTGAACTGAATGTCATCTGTCTGAAGGAATGAGTAGTCAGTTCGAATAAAGTCACCAGTTGAGGTAGAAGCCATAGCTCGGCAGTTCGTGTCTTTTAGTGACAATAAATAATAGAAGTGCAGAAACGGTTTTTCATTTTCTGCAAGATTGCTATTAAGGATTTGGTCACAACATAATTTGGTGCCGTGACCAGGATTCTACGGCCTGTACGTGACAATTTACCGTCATTACAACATCGCCCGACATTGTACCGAGCCATACCGTATCCGCCATCACGAGACGCCGTTATTGGGACAAAGCAACCAATTGTTCATGGGAAGAAAGGGGCCGCCATCACACTACTTCGTGGAAGCCAACCGTTTTTTACTGCGGTCGATCATAAATATTACAAGGCCTAATTGATTTAGGCAGCAGGCGTTACCGTTCACTAAAGGACACTACTGGTCTCGTAGTTTGTGAATCGCTGCCAACCCAACACTGTTGAGTGTCCTCGGTCGCTGGCAATTTCGATACGTGTAGAAATCTATCTACTTTTCGAGTCGGTTCGGAGCAACTTCTTGAAAATTTCAAGGCATATTGTTGCCTTGGTCAGGCCGAGTATTCTCGAGTGGTGCGGGCGCTGCGGCACCTGTTTCGGCTTTTCATGATGGATGGAGCTAAGAGTAAGCAACAGCTCAGCATTCGGCGAACGACATTGCTTGCGTCACTGAGCCGAGCCCAGCAGTTTCTACAGGGGTACGTGGCCGACCGCGATGCTCTGCAAGTGGCCATTCGGTTGGAGAATTTAGAAGTTTTATGGCAAGGTCTGGAGGATACTCAAACGGCTCTGGAGGAGATGGAAACAGATAACGAAGCGATGGTGAGAAACTTGCAGTTCAGGTCTGATTTCGAACCCAAACTTTTCGAAATAAAAGCTGGTCTGCTTGGTAAATTGCCTCCAGCAATTAATTCTATAAATGAGCTCCCTCTAAACCCCCCACCGCAAATTCACTCTGGTCTCTCTGGTCTAAAGCTGCCGACAATATCTCTTCCTGAATTTACTGGTGACTACCAGGAGTGGCTTGGCTTTCATGACACGTTTCTTGCGCTAATTCACGCAAATCCCGACGTAGCTGCCATACAAAAATTCCACTATTTAAAGGCAGCTGTCAAAGGGGAGGCATCTCAGGTAATCGAGTCGATACCCATCAGCGCAGCCAACTATCCTCTTGCCTGGGACGCCTTGGTAGCTCGATATTCCAACGAGTACTTGTTAAAAAAACGACACATGCAAGCGCTACTAGAAATACCACGGATGAGGGAAGAATCTGCTGTCGCTTTGCACGGACTCGTGGACGACTTTGAAAGGCATATAAAGGTGCTAAAGCAATTGGGAGAGCCTACGGATGCCTGGAGTACAATTTTGGAACACTTGCTCTGCACAAGACTACATCATGAGACTCTCAATATGTGGGAAGATCACGCTTCTACTCTGGAAGAGCCTTCTTACCCAAAACTGGTCGAATTCCTTCAGCGTCGCATGCGGGTGTTAGAATCGATTTCGGTAAATCGCGATTCTGCGCAATCCGTTTTAACACCATCCATTTCTGGATCTTCAGGAGTCAGTCAACGATACAAGCGTCCAACTGAGTTACTGCTGTCTACACATGCGGTAACAGAAGCTACGAATGTCAACTCCCCAATCCGTCCGACAGCCATCATGGGGCAATTGAAAAGGCTCTCTTTACACGAAAGAATGAATATGGTGAGCACAAAGAGGCTGTGCTTCAACTGTCTTTATAATGACCACTTCGTCAACAACTGTCCCTGCCAGACTAGTTGTCACATTTGTCGAAAACGTCACCATACACTTTTACACCCAGGTTACGTTGATAACTCTTATGTTCCCCAGAATCGAGGCTATAGCAACACGGGTGGAAATTCACAGCAGTCAGCACAAATAAACGTGGCAACGTCAACTATCGAGCATTTCACACCGCAATCAATCGCGGCTATCAACGAAATTCAAGGGTCGAAAATTCTCGCGCACGCAGCACGAAATGAGAATGTGTTTATGCTCACTGTAGTTCTAATCATCGTTGATGCCTACGGTCAAAATCATTTTGCTAGAGCCTTGTTAGACTGCGCATCACAGCCCAACATAATCAGCGAACGAATGGCTCAAATTCTCCGGCTTAAGCGAAATAAGGTGAACGTTCAGCTTCATGGTCCAGGTGGTATCGCTGTTCGTTCCACCGACTCAGTGTTCACCCAAATTCACTCTAGGAAAGAAAACTTTTCGCGTGACGTAGAGTTCTTGATCCTACCGCGAGTAACAGCTGATATGCCTGCGAGCGATATTTCGATTGATAACTGGAGCATCCCCAAGGACCTTTTCCTGGCAGATCCAAACTTTAACAAGCGAGCAGAAGTTGATATGATAATCGGCCTTTCACATTTCTTTGCTTGCTTTAAAACTGCTGCACGCGTGCATTTGGCACAAGATTTGCCCGAGTTAGTCGACAGTGTCTTCGGTTGGATTGTCGCAGGCTCAGGTGATCATATTCCCAACTCTGCTGATCAAGTGCAGTGCAATGTTTCAACAACTTGTCTCGTCTCTCTCGAAGAAAACTTAGAGCGCTTCTGGAAAATAGAGGAACTTCCCCCGCACTCGGATTATTCTGTCGAAGAACGCCAATGTGAGACTATCTACGCATCAACCGTCACAAGGGACAGTACTGGCCGATATACTGTGCGCCTACCACGCCATCCGGACTTTGATGCCAGGGTAGGGAACTCCAAACTGGCGGCGCTTCGAAGATTCAAACTTCTAGAGCAAAGGCTCGATCGAAATCCCACACTGAAGAAAGAGTATCACGACTTCATGAAAGAATACCTCACTCTCGGCCATATGTGCCAAACCCCCAAGGACGATGAGCAAAATTTCAAAGGTTACTACCTTCCTCATCATCCCGTGCTGAAAGAGTCCAGTACTACAACGAAAGTCCGCGTAGTATTCGACGCATCCGCTAAAACTTCGACCGGTTTTTCCTTGAATGACTCACTTTATGTTGGACCAGTTGTCCAGGACGACCTCCTGTCGATAATTTTGCGATTCCGCACGTACCTGGTAGCTGTGGTTGCGGACATTGAAAAAATGTATCGCCAGGTCTCAGTGCATCCTTCTGATGTCCCATACCAACGAATATTGTGGCGATTCAATGAAGCAGACCCAATTCAAACTTATGATTTGTTAACCGTTACATATGGACTTGCACCATCGTCCTTTCTAGCCACACGCACCTTGCAGCAGTTAGCCGACGACGAAGGCGTGGCTTATCCCATCGCAGAGCCAATTCTACGCAAAGGGTTCTACGTAGACGACTGTTTAGGCGGTGAACAATCGGTTGAAAAGGCAATTCAGCTGCGTGACGAATTAATCGAGCTACTTCAGAAAGGTGGATTCAGTCTGCGAAAATTCACATCCAACAAATTAGAAGTTCTACATGGCCTGTCCCCAGAGCAAGTAGGCACACAATCATCTCTTACTTTCACCTCCCAAGAAACGGTCAAAACATTAGGAGTAGGCTGGGAACCTGAACACGACATGCTTCGTTTCGATTCCAACGTAAAGCACCCCGAGGATGTTGCAACCAAAAGGTCGATTTTATCGTCCATTTCGCAGCTCTTCGATCCGCTTGGACTAATAGCACCAGTTGTGATACGTGGGAAGCTGCTTATGCAAGAGTTGTGGTTGATGCAAAGTGAATGGGATCAACCAGTTCCAACGATTATCAAAGAGAAATGGTACGCGTACTATAAGGATCTTCCTAAAATTGCCGAATTTCGCACCGAACGCTATGCTTTCTTGCCGAATGCTTCAGTTAAACTGCACGTGTTTTGTGATGCTTCAGAAGCAGCCTTTGGAGCATGTGTCTACGCACGGTCAGCCGATACCAAAGGAAACATAAGAGTAGAGCTACTTGCATCTAAGTCTCGGGTCGCCCCCTTGAAAAGAATTACTCTGCCTAGACTTGAACTTTGCGCTGCTGTCATTGGCGCCCAGCTACATGCGCATGTGGTGAATGCTCTTCAAATCGAAATTAGCGAATCTCGATTTTGGTCAGATTCGACGGTGGTACTCCAGTGGTTACAGTCTCCACCAAACACATGGAAGACGTTCGTTGCCAATAGGGTTTCTGAAATACAATCCAGCACTCACGGCGCACGATGGAGTCACATTTCCGGTAAGGAAAATCCGGCAGATTTGATATCCCGAGGAATGAGAATGGACGATTTCCTTTCAAGCGATTTATGGAAACATGGCCCACACTGGCTTCTTCAAGCAGAGAATGAATGGCCTGCTCCGACAATGCTCCCGGCGTTAACCGACAACGTAGAGGTTAAAAAAGTTTTCGTCGCCGTGATTCATAACAAACCGGGGGTTAATCCAATGTTTACCCGCTATTCGTCGCTTGATAAATTGATTCGCGTAACTGCGCACTGTCTTCGATTTGTCGGTAACATGCGCTCTAAAACTCGCACGCATCCTAGCGTTACGACTGATTTTCTCCCCGGCAAGTGTTTATCGGCAAAACAAATATCGGATACCCAATCACACTTAGTACAACTTGCTCAAGCGGATGCATTCCATGATGAGCTGAAAGACCTAAAAAGAGGAAATAATGTGTCAAAACATTCATCGGTTCGATTACTTAGCCCTTTCATAGACCAGAGGGGAACACTCAGAGTGGGGGGTAGGTTGAGATTATCTGACGAATCCTTTCACGCAAAACATCCTGCTCTATTGCCAAGCTATCATCCATTTACCCGATTACTTCTCACATCCTACCATCTCAAGTTGCTTCATGGTGGTGGCCAACTCACTCTAGCCACTGTGCGTGAAGAATACTGGCCCCTAAATGGAAGGCGGATGATGCGAAGCATTATACGATCATGTGTTAAATGTGTCAGAGCAGATCCAGTTCCAATCCAACAGCGTATTGGTCAATTGCCCGTACCCCGAATCACTGCAAGCAGACCTTTCACCGTTACTGGCGTTGACTACGCTGGACCAGTTTACCTACGAGCACCGCATAAACGAGCCGCGCCACCAAAAGCATATATTAGCGTTTTTGTATGTTTTTCAACGAAGGCGGTGCACCTAGAACTCGTCTCCGATCTAACAACCGCCGCCTTTCTAGCCGCTTTTCGGAGATTCACTTCTCGTCGCGGTTTACCCACCCACGTTCACTCCGATAATGGAAAGAATTTTCAAGGAGCAAAAAACGAACTACAGGAGTTATATCAACTGCTATCAAATGAGAACGAAATTTGCAAAATCCAATCCAAGCTTGCCAGTGATGGAATTACTTGGCACATGAACCCACCAAAGGCTCCACACTTCGGGGGTCTTTGGGAAGCAGCAGTAAAGGTAGCCAAGAAACACCTTCACCGCCAATTGGGCAACGCGAGACTTTCATTCGAGGATATGTGCACGGTACTGGCGCAAATCGAGGCCAGCATGAACTCCCGTCCGTTGACACCATTAACAGAGGATCCAAACGATCTTAACTCGCTCACTCCGGGGCACTTTCTCATCGGAAACGCGATACACTCAATGCCAAATCCGGATGTCCGATGCATCCCAACTAATCGCCTCGACCATTATCAGCGAATGCAATTGCTGCATCAACAATTTTGGCATAGGTGGCGAACGGAATATCTGCAGGAACTGCAACGCGAGACGAGCGTTCGTTCAGCAAACACGAACATTAAACCCGGACAGCTGGTAGTCATCCTCGACGAATTCCTCGCGCCGCTAAAATGGCCGCTGGCGCGCATCATCAGTATACATCCTGGCCCCGACGATCTCGCTCGTGTAGTTACTTTGCGAACTGCTAAAGGCGTCATTCAACGACCGGTAGTAAAAATCTGCTTGCTACCAACACAGCATGATGAAACAGCGTCTGCAGACACATCCACAACAAAGGAAAACATCCCACAACCAGTCCCAACAGATGATGATCCGGATCACAGCACTGCGGAAGAAAATTTATATAGTCATTAAGTTTTTCTAATAATTCGCTTAGTTGTTTAAAATTATCTTAAGAAATATGCTGCTAGAAGCTGATAGGTCCGCCCGGTTGTACGCAAATAAGTGCAAACGAGGCCGCATCGAAAAATAATTGAAACTGACATTTCAAGGTGGTGGCGATGTTGTAGGTCAGATGAAGTTATTGGTCGGCACTGTCATGCATACGGTAAAATGTACCACCCTGTGAAGTTTCGTTTCCAGTGTTCCGCTCGTCGCACCATTTCTTGGTAAGCCGTTCGGCTCTTTCACTCTCGAATGAACGTATACACATATATTAGCTGAACTGAATGTCATCTGTCTGAAGGAATGAGTAGTCAGTTCGAATAAAGTCACCAGTTGAGGTAGAAGCCATAGCTCGGCAGTTCGTGTCTTTTAGTGACAATAAATAATAGAAGTGCAGAAACGGTTTTTCATTTTCTGCAAGATTGCTATTAAGGATTTGGTCACAACAATTTGATTTCCAAAGCAAATTGAACGTTCCAGGTTTCTGATAACTAATTAAGGTCTATCAATAATGTTGAAACACTAAATAATCACGACGCCGTCAAGTAAAGAAGCGTGAAAACGAAAAGACTAAAACAAAAAAGGATAGAAGCCCTAGAAATTTTGTTCATCTGCGTTCATTTAATCTACTTTATTCGTTTCATCATTTGGATTCACTCTGATCAGTTTATTCATTTCGTGCATTTTAGTCATATCATTCATTTCACTTATTTTATTCACTGTTTTCATTCAATGCATTCTATTCATTTTCCCAGTTCATACATTTTGTTTAAAATGAAGAACATTTTATTAACCTGACTATTTTTTCAGTTTTGTTCATTTCATCCAAATAATTCTTTTGACGCAATTTATTTTTTCTATTAATGTATAACCTTACAACATCGATTAATTCATCATTTCAATCAATACATTTTCTTCTTTTTTATTCATTTTGTCAATTCACTTCATTTTGTTTATTTGGTTCGTTTGTTTCATTTATTCATTTAATTTATTTTTTATTCATTTTATTTTCTTTGTTCATTCCATTCATTTTATTAATTTGAACCCTTAAATTAATTTGATTCATTTAATTCATTTGATTCATTTAATTCATTTTGTTCATATCTTTAATTTTATTCATTTCAGGTTCAGTCATTCCATTTATTTATTTCATTCAATTTGTTAGTTTGAGTCAATTCATTCTATTAACTTTATACTTATTTCTAAATATAGTCTAAATTTTCATTAATTAAGCTAATATAATTTGATTCGTGTATTTTATAATTTTGATTTACTACTTCGCATGAGTTCTGTAAACTAATGAATGATCCAACAGTGATATGTGTAAGAAATGTCTCATCTCACTGCTAGGTGGATTAAATCGGTTTTTTTATTCGGAATAACGTAACATTATGAACTGAATCATAAAAATGTGACTGATTTGCGATATCTTGTTCTGAGAATTATATCACGCACACTATTTGGGATTCTCAGCGCAGTTGTCATTTTCTATCCATATATCACCATGAACCTTATCAAACGAATAACGATGATCGAGGTTCTAAAAAAAATTTATATGTAATTCTCGTGTTTATAACTATGTTCGCCAGCAGCTGGGCATTTCATAAAACAATGCATGGAATAAAAATGATTCTACGAATAATTCTCCAAATTTTGTGAAAGAGTTCACGGGAAAATTTCATTATCATGTTGCATTAAATTGTAAATGATTAGCTTCTAAATATCACCAGCACGCAAAATAGATCGTAAATCATGTACTAGATGTCATGAACCAGTTCACGAATACATGAATAATATTTGAAGAATTTGTGAACTATTTCACGAGCACTAATATATTAGAGATCATGAATTAGTTCACGAGAATTGAATTGATTCATGAATACAATTTTGAATTTCGCGAAATAGTTCACGATAACATCCAGAATATTTTGAATTATTGAACTAAGGCTCCTATATCTATGAAAATCTTCATGAGTCAACCTTTGGTTTTATGCATAATGTTCATAAAGTTGTGAACTAGTTCGCTTACTGAAAATCGCATTAGAAATGACTTGGCAGAAACCGCGACTGAAGTTCACAAAACAAAAACAAATAGTTCCACTAAAATAAACGTTATGCGTGCGTTACTGAAGGGAAATTGAACATAATTATAAACCACATGATTTTTGTTCATGGTCTTGTTTTAATAACATAAATGCGTAATTGTTCCAGGATTCATGGCACTTTATTTACGATTTTGGGAACAATTTTTTCCGTGTAGTTTGGATAAATGAGAAATGCACAATTACACCACTAGGTGGATTAAAACAAGTTTTGAGTTTGCAACTACTTCAAAATTGAAACTTTCGGGATCCACCGCTAGTTTCAAGTGTTTCAGCGTCGACACACAGCATCACAAGTTCGCGGCTGTCGATCCGTTGTATGTATGTGCAAATCGTATTGAATATGTAATTTACATTTGCTCCATTATATTGAACATAACCAGTCATGGAATCGTAGTTTGGACAAATGAGAAAGGCACAATTGCACCACTAGGTGAATTAAAAAAGGTTTTTACTCATATTTTCCCATAGCACCGATACACAGTGGTCTCGAATGTAAGTTTAGCAGGAATTTTACCAATGCAATCAAACTACTTGAACTCGTCTAAATCCCAGGAAATGAAACTTATTTACCAATAACAACAATTGCATTCTGTTAGAATTTTATCATGCTATGCTGACAGGGAATGGACGATTGACGTGCGTCGTTACCTTTATCGTACCTTAATCGAATCGAATCGATAGTACAAACTGAGCACCGGTAAAAGTGACCAACGAATCCTAGGAAGGATTACCCACTTTTCTATCATATATGTCAGTTCTGCATCCATTCCCTGACACAGCTTTCACAAATACTCAGACGAACACATTCACAGATAGACAAATGACTAGCACATAAATATTGTACTCTAGTATTAAAAACTAAAATTATTACTACAATAACACTAACAGGCTTCTAATTTAACATTTATTTAATTAATCTGTGCTCGATAACGAAGTAGATCGATAAATCGCCACACAATGACCCTCACTGCACGCCGCGTCCGCCAACATTGCCATTAAACTGTGAAACAATGTTTGCAAACACGGGCCGCTGCAAAACTCGATCCACGTCGATCCGTCAGGCGGCCACGTCAGCGTGCATAGGCTAATCGTTGATCATTAGTCAAGAACCAGAAGCCATCTCGGTGTCCGCGATGCACCACTATCGAAGCGTAATGCAATAACAATCTTAAAGCAATTATCTGTCAAAGGTTCTCTAGAACTGATGCACGAAATACACTTGATGATGTTTGCAATACCATCAAATTCATCAGCCTAGTGGAGGGATATCGGCCCTAGATAAATAATTATTCTAACACTGGTTCAAATCCCTCAAGGTCGATTTCAACTTTGCATCTTTTTCGATTACTTCCCGTGGAATGAGGGGTTATGTTAAGAAAGAAAGTCATCTTGCTAATTGGTCTGTGCGGTTTTGACTGGACACCGTACTTAGCCTAATGTCAAGTTCCACCCAAGAAATCCTTACCAGCTGTGGTAAAAGCATATTTGATACATTCTAAAATTATGGGGTTATGTTGACTAGATGTTAAATAAATCTAATATTGACAAATCAATTTCAAAGTCAGGAATACCACAAACATATAAGAAATTTGAAGAATACCACGCAGTACAAAGCTTACGTAGCTTAGTTTGCATGTTTCTAGATCCAAACAAAACTAGCGATGCTTGAAATGCATCCAGGAGAAAGCAGTGCTTTCATTATAATCATAAGTCACTGCGCTGTACATAAACAGGCATAAATGATGCATCGCAACACAGCTCATGTGTGCATTTTTATCCCTGTCAGTCAAGAGGCTGTCAGTTTATGTGCAAGTATAACGGATAACCAATTATTTTTCTAGTGAGGCCTAAGGTCACACACAGGCACATGAGTTTTTTAGAATGCTACTCCGTTCCGTGCGCCCAATTTTACTTTGCTGTTTCATCTTGCATAAGTTGCATTTCTGTGTCTGGCAAATGATGCACTGTGATGGTGTCGACATAATATGTTGCAAATCGAGCTTGTTATGATAGAAATTTTTTAACATTCCTAGGTTGCTAGAGTCATTACAGAATAGCTTTCCAGTTTAGTTACCTAAATCCTGTTAAAATAGAGTAAAACCATCCAGCGTCCCACAAGTGACATATAGATAATTTAATCAGTCGCTATGTTGGAGCAAATTTCCTTAAGCATCGACAGATTTCAGGTTTTAATGCGGACATCACCATAGCAAAATAGCCTAGTTCAAATCCCATTAAAATATAACCCCATAGAACCGTAACCATCACAGAGTATCCTGAAAGCCGAGAGAATAAAGTGCTAATCGATATACCTAATCATGCAATCAGAGTTGACGAGAGGGAGGGAGGGAGGGTTTTGCACCAGTTTTCATTTCGAGCCGATCTTTACCTTCTATTTCAACTCACTCTCCTCTGGGACTGTTCCAGTTGTGTCACAGAAAAGTTAGTTGAATGATTCCGATTGAGACAATATATAGCTTCTAATCCGTACCTAAAACTGGTCTTATCATCACTATTGTATGTTACATCTTTTTGTGCTGGCCTTTACGCCCCACTATTAAGCCTTGTTATTGCACTCAACCACACTGGGGATGGTTTTATTTCTATGTCTGCACGAACCACTAGCACTCACTGTCAGGAAAATCGGTTTTCACTTCCATGTGGTTTCACCTGTTCAACGACACTCGCACTTTATCTTCACACCATCGTATTCCTCGGGCAGCAGCACCAGCGAGGAACCATTTCCGTTCCGGTGGGCGGAAGAAACGGTGGGGTTTGCCTTTGTGGAAACTTTTACCTCACAATTGAAAACTCGCGTCTCTTCGATTTCGTAGCAGCCAGTGCAGGCACGTACAACGTGCAGAACGTATTCCGGTTGTCTCCCACAGCGCGCACAAAACTTTTCCTTGGCGTAGTTTTAATTAAATTGGTGTTTGAACGTTTTGGACGTATTTCACTAGCAGACCAGCTTTGCGAACGCCTTCTGTTATGCCGTCACCTTTACAAAACTACTCAAACATCAGCTGTTCCTTCAATCAGAATTCGGGCAGCATCCGGTCCGGCGAGATTTCAATCGTACCCATGTCAGTACTGAAATCAACCTTCTGCGCCCAAATTTATCCTAGCACCACAACCGTAATCAAAAACCATAGAAAGTAACCGCGACTACCGACAGCGCCTACATCGACGACGACGACGACGCCTTTTCTGACCACCCACAAAGGTGCACGGGGAATCGTTCGACCACTGTCTGACTGGCAGCGCCAGGACGCATAACACCGCACTCGGGTTGAAAGTTACGACAAGACTGGCCTCAGCTGGTAATGCGGGCGGCTGTGACCGTGGACCGCTTGCTCACCCAGCTGGCAGTGGCAGGCTCCCGTCGAGAGTCGAATGGGTGGGTGGTGTTGAGCGACCGGGCGCTCCCATTCGATCGGTTGCTGCACGATCCGAGCACGAGAAACCACTGGAAAACACGAAGGCGAACCGAACGTTATTCCTGTAGTCGACACTGGAAAGCAGCAGGCTTCGACTAACGGGCGGTTGTTTGGTGCAGCCTCGTCGTTCGACTTGGGGCGGCCTACTTTATACGTTTTCCGCACCACACCACCACCCCCTGATTTGCGATGGATAACGACTGGAAAAGGAAGCTCGTGTTGTGTGCTGTTTGCGGCCTTGTATGCAGCAGAAGTAAACAAACTCACAGACCGTGGGTGTAGGTAAACTGCAGTGCCCGGATGGAATGCTGAGGAATGCGAGGACTGTTCCGGTGCCCTAGTGACAGTGTTTGCTATTGAGCACATCTTTTGGTTTTACCGATGGTCAGATTTTTAGGGTAGGCTTTATCGTTTGCAGGTATAGCAATTATCACTATTATGAGTAAAGTTTCTCGATTTATGAAAATCTTCCTATAAGTAATGTTTACTTCCTATATTTTTAAGGTTTCCTGCATCCACTTGATCGTCTTTAAATCATGAACTCGCGTTTCGATTGCGTCTCATCAGTATCTGGAAGACCTACTAGACACTACCAGGGATGCCAAAAGCAAAGTTCTCTTTTTACCAAAACCGACCCTTTCGTGTGCATATACTTTCTAAAAAGTCTGATTCGGCATCCGTATCGAACCAATTGAAATAAAATTTGATTCATAAGAGATTTTCTGTATGAACTCCATTATAATAATCATTAGTTTCAGAGCGCAAATATTCAAATTTTAACAGCTATTTGCTCAAATGTTTAATAAACTTATTTGTTCAAACAAGGATGTAAGTTTTCTCTGGTGCAAGTTTGTTTCTAGAAATTCTGCTCAATATTCGTGTGTGTTTCGACAATTAATATTTCTGAATTGAATTAGGGCGCGTTAATTGCACCGCATCCACAAATCGCCTGCCAGATCCGAACAAACTCTGAAGCGGTAATACTTGGCGTAACGCCGCACGATTCTTATCCAGGGTCGAACGTTTGCTTTGACATAAGTTTTGTCACGATATAACACGATTTGGTTTGCGTTGACATGTTACTTCTCATTTCGGGTTGGTGTAATTGGTGCCTTGAAAAAAGGTAGTATTGAACGTTTCTTGGTTTTCCGAACAAAAAAGATTGCTGGAATATCTTGGAAGATTATCTAGTAATTTTTATCACTTTAAGCCAATGATACAAATCGCATTCAGAATGAAGATCTCAACTGTGCAAAGCATTCTTTCTTGTATGTGGGAATGTGCTATTATGGGTTCTAGTTTCCATTGTTTTCGTTTCGGAATTCTTGATAGAATGAAAATTTAGTGCAGTTCTCAGTGACAATTTGGTAATGACGATGATGATCTGGTTTAACGAAATTCGTAATAAACCAATTAATGTGGGTATTTTCGGGATGGTCTTGACGAGTGGGTGTCGGTGGTTGATATTTAACGCCATTTTGAAATCCTAGATGGCGTCTTCCAGTTCAACGAAATTCGCTATAAACCAATCAATATGGATATTTTCGGCATAGTTTTGACGAGTGGGTGTCGGAGGTCGATGTTTGAAGCCATTTTTAAATCCAAGATGGCGACGTCCGGTTGGGCGAAATTCACTATAACCCAAAAAATTCGAGTATTTTCGAGATGGTCTTGACGAGTGTGGTAGATATTTGACGCTATTGCGAAATCCAAGATGGCGACATCCAGTTAAACCCTTTCATGCCCAACTTTTTTCTAGTGCAGGTAGGGTTCTCAATTTTTACCTTCTAATGCTCATTACAATTCTCCTAGAACCTTTTACAATAGTTCACTTGTGTGGAAAACGTAGCCAAAGTCAGCCTAAATTTATAAGTTTTATCAGTTTTCAATAATATTGCAACATAACGAGCATATATGAAAAATTCATTTTCCGTCATCAACGTAAACTGTCCCTGGCAGCACTGCTCCATCGGAATCCAATCAGACTAATTCCAATAACTTCAGTTCTAGAGGTGATCCTTGTAACTGTTAATACTCAAATGAAAGGCAATAGTCACATTTATTAGCCTTACTTGTTTTTGTGAACCAATCTTGTTTCAATCAAGTTATAGCTGTTTGAAAACGTTGTTGTTCACAAGCCACATGGGCATGAATGGGTTAATGAAATTCGCTATATAAACCAATCGATATGGGTATTTTCGGAATGGTTTTGACGAGTGCATGTCAGAGGTCGATATTAGGAGCCATTCTGAAATCCAAGATGGTGACATCCAAAAATCTAATAAAACAAATAGGGAACCAAATTCGTCCAAGCCATCGGTTATTGGTAAGTTGACGGAAGGGAACCTAGAACGCCTCGTGAAATGTAATGAGGAAACCAGCGAAGAAGATGAGTGCTCAAGCAGCAGCGATGACGATTCGAGCGTCAATGGCAAGGACGCTAGAGATAATGCCAGTGTTGCTCCAAGCAGACAGCAACGTGTCGGACCGAGTAGGGTGCAACTAGCTGCAAGAAGTGGCCTAACAAAGAAGCTTCCTACTTTCTCGGGGAAGCCTGAAGAGTGGCCTCTTTTCTTCGGAGCTTATCAAGCATCGAACGAAGCTTGTGGTTATACGGATGTCGAGAATTTGGTGAGGCTCCAAGACAGCCTGAAAGGTGTAGCTCTGGATGCTGTTCGGGGACAGCTTTTACTTCCGAGGTCAGTCCCAAGAGTAATCGCGAAGCTCCGTCAGCTCTACGGTCGCCCCGAACAACTATTACAAAGCCATCTAGACAAGGTGCGCAAACTTGAACCGCCAAGAGCTGACAGGCTAGCCAGTTTCATCCCGTTTGGAAACGCGGTAGAACAGCTTTGCGAGAATCTTGAAGCAGCGGAGCTTACACTGCACCTAGTGAATCCGATTCTGATCCAGGATTTGGTCAGCAAGCTCCCAGATGGAGAAAAGGGCCAGTGGGTGCAGTATAAGAGAAAAAAGAAAATAGCAACACTGCGTACCTTTACCGACTTCGTCTTCAGAATCGTGACAGATGCATGTGAGGCAAATCGTCAACATCGATTACAAATTAGATACCAGGTCTACGGCCGACACAGCTGGAAGAAGCAAGCCGAAGGAAAAAGGCGCAGTATAGGGTGATGAGCCTATTTTCACCATACTAAGCAAGATGCCTCACTAATTCGGTAATTTCTTGCCTTACAATCAATGGAATGCGTAAAAATTGACATGAATCGCTTTGCTTCGTTGTTAAGAACCAATATAATAACACAAATGCGTTGAAAACAGTAAAATTCTCGTGTTTGAGCACAATGAAAACTCGAATCGAGTGCCCCTATTGTTGCGCTACCATTTGACTCAATGCGTTGAACAAAGATGGCAGACACTGCTCTAACCAACGGCTTCAAATGGGTAGGGTGATAATAGAAACATGGTGCAAAAAGGCTCATCACCCTATAATCACAGCGCGGTGAGTCAATCGGAATCCAATGTGTTTGAACGCAAGAAACAAAAACCCTGCCGTGCATGACAGCGCGAAGATCACCTTCTGCGGTTTTACCAAGACTTCCGCGATCTATCGCATGCGGATCGGATGCGAATTGTGACGAAATGGAAACTCTGTCTCAATGATCACAGTGGTCAATGTCGCTTCAAGATTCGCTGCAACGTGGGTGACTGTAGAGAACCGCACAACCCACTAATTCATCCAATAGGAAATGTTGTTGGCATGGGTGCATACATCAGATCCGGCAGTTCCATGATGCTCCGGATAATCCCGGTGCAGATTCATTGTGGAGACAGATCACTTACTGTTCTCGCTTTCCTGGATGAAGGCGCATCCGTGACGCTAATTGAAAATAATCTGGCTGAACGCCTGGCACTCACAGGGGTGGGAGAGAAGCTGCTTATCAACTGGCCTTCTGACGTTTATCGTGTTGAGAAAAATTCAAGGCGGATGAACGTGTGGACCTCAGCGGTGGGCGTTGGTGACTCGGAGAAGTTTTTCTTGCACACAGTTAACACTGTTGAAAAGCTGATGTTGCCTCACCAGACGTTGGACGCTAATGAGTTATCGTCACAGAACGAACACATGCGCGATCTACCAATCGCATCATTCGATGGTCGACCGGGTGTACTAATCGGCCTCAACAACATCCATACGTTCGCCCCTTTGGAAGCAAGAATTGGAACGACAAGGGATCCGATCGCTGTTCGCTGCAAGCTCGGTTGGACTGTATATGGACCGCGTCAATTGAGTTCAATTTCTTCGGGCGGTTTTCTGGGGTATCATCAAGCAATATCTAATGAAGAACTGCATGATATCCTGAAGAGCCACTACTCGCTAGAAGAATCAGTGGTTAAGGTACAAGAAGAGTCGGCTGAGGATCGACGAGATCGATTGATCATGGAGAGAACTACGAAACGAGTGGGAAATCGTTTCGAGACGGGGCAACTCTGGAAAACGGATGACGTGAACTTCCCAGATAGCTATCCCATGGCGTTGCAACGTCTGAAGCAGCTAGAAAGAAAGCTGCAGAAATCGCCAGTGGTGTATCAAAATGTTCGGCAGAAGATAGCAGAATTGACCGGTAGCGGAAAAGACAAAGTTTGGTATCTTCCAGGCTGGTTTTGAGATGAGGAACTGGGTTTCGAATTCGCCGGTGGTTTTATCGGCTCTGGGCGAAAACAAATCGTCGAGGTCAGTCGTTTTTCAGCAAAATAAGCAGTCATCCAGTGAGCGTGTGCTTGGAGTGTTCTGGGATTTGAACCAAGATGCGTTCGCCTTTTCCGTTACTCACCGTGCAGAGATTAAAGAGTATTTGTTTGAAGACAAGCGGCCGACAAAGCGGATCGTTTTAAGCTGTGTCATGGGACTGTTTGACCCATTGCGCCTGCTTTCGCCATTCACGATCCATGGTAAAATTCTTATACAACATCTCTGGCGAAATGGGTGCGAATGGGACCAACAGATCGATGAACCAAATTGGTGTTTGTGGAAACAGTGGACGGAGTTGCTGCCTAAAGTGGAGGCCCTACGCATTCAGCGATGCTATCTGGGAGACACTATGTCTTCGTCGATAGAGACGCTCGAGCTGCACATATTTACTGACGCGAGTGAAAACGCCTACGGTTGTGTTGCGTATCTATGATTGGTCGTTCATGGAACAGTTAAGTGTAGCCTGATCATGTCACGAGCCAAAGTCGCACCACTGAAGCGGCAGTCGATCCCTAGGTTAGAATTGATGGCAGCAGTTTTGGGGGCCCGAATGAGGCAAACTATTATGGAAACGCACTCTTTGCGAATCGGTCAAACTATTCTGTGGACAGATTCGCGAACGGTACTGTCGTGGCTGCAGTCTGACCAGCATAAATTCAAGCAGTTTGTTTCGTTTAGGGTTGGTGAAATTTTGGAATTAACCCGAATACGAGACTGGAGATGGGCGCCGACAAAGTAAAATATCGCAGATGTGCTCACCAAGTGGGGTCGTGGCCCACCAATACACAACGAATCGGAATGGGTTCAAGGTCCCTCAGTACTGTATCTACCGAACGAGCAGTGGCCTTCTGCTGAATCAATCTAGAAAACCTCAGAAGAAACTAGAGGTATTATGCTGTTTCACGCGGTGGTCGAAGCCGATACTATTTCCAGCTGGGCGAAACTAGTACGCGTGGTGGCAACCGTTATGCGCTTCATCTCCAACTGTCGGCGTAAAAGAATTGGTTTGCCGATAGTGACTTATCAATAATCAGAGTGTCACTGTGGGTTGATCAAAACGGAGTATTCGACAATCAGGAAACCGCTTCAACAGGAGGAACTTCAAAAGGCAGAAATCGTTCTGTGGAGGCAAGCACAATTCGAAAGTTTTCCCAATGAAATGAATGCTCTAACAAGGAATCTACATAGGAAAGATGATCAGCCACAGGAGAGGATTGAAAAATTTAGCACTCTGTACAAGAGATCACCGGTGTTAGACGAAGAAGGCGTTCTGAGAGTACGCGGCCGATTGGAGACAAACCAGGAACTGCCCTTCGACATGAGGTTCCCAATCATCCTATCTCGAAAAAATGACATCACGAGAAAGGTGATCCTACACTTTCACTACAAGTACGGCCACGCTAATAGGGAAACTATTTAATGAACTACGTCAAAAATTTTGGATACCAAAGGCGCGTGCTGCAATACTACAGGCGACAAGGGATTGCATGTGGTGTAAAATGAATCGATGTGTACCCTTTGTTCCAATGATGGCACCGTTACCTGTTCCACGTATTACCCCTCACCTACGTCCTTTCAGTGCAGTAGGTGTTGACTATCTAGGTCCGGTCGAAGTCACGGTGGGACGCAGAAAAGATGGATCGTCGTATTCACCTGTATGGCTATGCGGTACATCTCGATGGGGTGCACAGTTTGAGCATACAATCCTGCCTAATGGTCATCAGACGATTCACTTGCAAGCGCGGAGCTCCGGAGCAAATATTTTCTGATAACGCTACGTGTTTTCGTGGAGCAAACGCAGCGACGACGAAGATGATTCAGAAGATCAATGAAGAATGTGCAAGAAAGGTGATATAAACCGTTACTTCGTGGCACTTTAACCCTCCTGGAACTCCGCACATGGGTGGCATCTGGGAAAGGATGGTGCGATACGTCAAAGAAGCCCTGAAAGTTTTCGATGATGGGTGGAGACTAACAGATGAGACCCTTTCAACGAGTCTAGCCGAAGCAGAAGACATGATTAATACTCGTCCATTAACATATGTTCCTCAGGATGACGACGGCGAAGAAGCCATTACACCAAACCACTTCTTGCGTGGAAAAGTGACCAATTTGGACATGCTTCTGGATGGTTCCGTTGACTTTGCTGAAACTTTGCGCAATGTTTACAAGCGGTCACAATATATAGCTAACATAATGTGGGATCGCTGGCTGAAAGAATATCTGCCCTCGCTAAATCATCGCACAGAGTGGTTCGACGACCAGAAGCCGCTCGAAGTTGGGGACCTAGTGTTCGTAGTTGATGGGAAGATCAGGAAGAACTGGGTACGAGGAAGAGTTCACAAGGTAATGCAAGGAGCAGATGGAAGAATCCGTCAAGCAGACGTAAAGACGGCGGATGGCAAGGTGCATCGGCGTGCCATAGCGAATCTAGCGGTGTTAGAAATTCAAAATTGTAAATCCGGATCTTCAGGATGAGCCACCAGATGTTACGGGCGGGGGATTGTTCACACCGCTGGGTAGTTGGAGTCGGTATAACTGCGGACCCCCCGATAACTGACAGTTCACCGTGAAGAAAAATAAAACAAAAACAAAGTGTATTAAGATGCAGGAAATTCGGAATCTATATTAAAATAATTAAAAGTTCAGTGTAAGGGAATGATCGGCTGAATTTAGGGAATCTATTTACGCAACTTAACCCGTAAGTAAAAATAGAATTTCAATTGATGAGAGTTTGGACAACATAAAATAACGAACTTGCTGTTGCCTAGTTCGTATCACACGAGGACTGAGGACCCAAGTCGCATGCATTACATCGTATTGCTTTGTACGGGTATAGTACGGGTACGGGTACGGGTATAAGTATCTGGAAGAAGAAAAAGGAAAATTACTGATTGAAGATTGAAAATATAGGAAGAAGAAGAGGAAAGGATCAGGAAGTATCAAAAAGGGGGGGGGGGGTAGGTGGCTTAAACCCCCCCCCCCCCATGAGGGTTTTGAATGACTTTTAAAAATTTATTAACGTCCTGTTCAAGAATAAAATATACTGAAAACCGTTTTGACACATAAAATGTCATTTGAGTTCGGTCACTCTAGAAACAAGTCAATGAAGAAACCGAGGACGAAAATTTGTGAGGATGGCTGAAAAGGGATGTATGTCAAGCTGGACGGCTTCTCTGAAGGATCGGTTCACGTTTCGATAAGCTTCGATATTAGCAGCAGTAGTAAGTAGCCAGCAGATGTCGATCAGCGCGCTAGCAACGGCAGCTAAGGAGGAAAAACACGAAGTTGCAGAAAAATCGGGATATCGTTGTCTAGAGAAATTTTACCGCCGATGATTATTCCGTTGGAGTGGCAGCGAAATGGATCGCGAAAATGGGCATCGGCATAGGGTGAAATACCGCTGCCGAGAAGTTCTCAGCACCAGCTAGCAGATAAATAGGAACGACTAGCACCAAGAAGGATAAGAAGCCCGGCGAAGGTGGTTGTAAACAGATATAAATTCTTATGGTTGACACCTCCGGATCGACTCATGTCTCAACAGGCGACGATATTTGCAGAAGACCCGAGCAGGTCAGATATATCGCGAAGGTTGAACAGCAAGTAAGGAAAAGTAGCTATGGATAAAAACATGCCGATTAACACAAAACAAAATAAGCAAGAACACAATCCCTACTAAAGCAGTACTTAACGGTTACCCCGGATGGATGAGGATTGCGAGATAAAAGAGGTTTAGGTTTAGTCGGTTGGCTTAACAACTACTACACACCAATCCGAATCCACCACGAGCCAGCAGGAAGCGCACAGTGGTCGGAAATGTCAAAAACGTGAACTTCGTTCACTAGAGGCCAAACCATCGAATATATTCACAGGGTGTCTTTGGAGGAATTGTTCGTATGAATATTCCACACAATCTGATAAAAATTAAATTGAGGCAAGGCTTACTATGATTGAACTAGAAAAATTAGCTTTTTATACTGACGAGGTAGAAAGTTGGTGTATTCGACAGTGGCGGATCCAGGGGGAGGGTCCTGGGGGTTCGGACCCTCCCCCCGAAAATTTTGAATTTCTTAATAAGAAATTTCAAATTACTGTCACTTTTCTAATGGTTTCAAACTCAAAATCATTTCAAACTAAATTTGACCAACAAAACTGATTTTCATTAAAAATATGGCCTAATATTTTAAATGGATTTCTAAAAGTATTATATGCAATTCTTTTGATTATATTTCCTTGTAGTGGAATTCCGCCACATTCTGCAGTCCTTGACTGACGGCGAACACGGAGTGTGCGAGAAATATCCCCATAGCGACCACCAGGCGCATCTGCCAATGGAAAGCTGCTGCAGCACGGAGAAGGACGACCGGCAAGCTAAAGTGGAACAAAAACCTCTTTATTGAGTCACTTCGGCAAACAGCGGAATCAAGTACGTTGATGCGGCTTATCTAACAAGGATTGTGACGGCTTCTGACGTTACAATGCCACGAAAACTGGAGCCATGTAGTAGAGGGTGTGCAGCTTACTGGCTAAATGAGTAGCTCAGCACGATATACGCTGCTTGTATTAGAGCCAGAAGGCGGGCTCAGATAACAAGATCGGAGAGTGAGATACTAGCGCAAGCCATGTTTTAAGAAGCTAGGGACGCTTTGAAACGGGAGATCAAGCTTAGCAAGCAAGTTTGTCATAAGTAGCTGTGCTAAGAATTAGACGCCTATCTCTAAGGGACGTGTACTGAGTCGTCACGAAGAAGATAACGGCACGTCGGCCCCAACTGAAATATGCTCAGGTAAGTTAAAGATAATCGTTGAGAGTCTCTTCCCGATGCACGATCCAACTACCTGGTCACCGATACCATACGGCGAAGAAGAAGGAGCTAACACAGCCAAGTTGCAAGCGACTCACGACGAGCTCAAAGAAGCGTCGATGTGACTATAATCAAAGAAACCCCCCGGTCCGGATGGAATTCTAACCGTGGCGCTGAAAGGTGCGATCCTGGCATATCCGGACATGTTCAGGCTACTCCTGCTGAAGTCTTTATATAATGGTACAAAAGCTGGTGTTGCTACCAGGGGCAGCGAAACACTTTACGCCCGAGTGGGTAGAAAGCATAGGGTGAGGGGTCCATTATTAAGGATTTTTTCCCTTTTCGCAATGCACACGCTTACATTACATTCACATTAAATCACGTTCGTTCATGCAAATGGAATTACGGTACATCGATGTTTTCAAATATGTGTAGTGCGAGATACATGCGTTGCACATCTAAATTTTTTGAAATGGTTCAAAATTTCGAGTGGGTAATTACCCACTCGGTTATTTTCGAGTGGGTAGTACTACCCATACTACCCACGCTTTCCGCCGGCCCTGGTTGCTACCAAAGTCAGGGAAGTCAACGGGCCATCCAGCCTAGTATAGGCCAATGCCGCAGCGCTGCATAGAAGAATGAGCCACCTCCTAATGAGCTACTTCCAGAGCAGAGTGTTGCTGTACGAGCCGAGCGAAGGGCACAAGTGAATGCGAGTCACAGCGGGCGTTCCTCAGGGCTCCATTCTCTGTCCAACTCTTTGGAACGAGATGTACGATAAAGTCTTAACGCGAGAACAAACTTTACTACGCCACACTCTCACCGAGCAGTCGGAATACAGCAGCAAAACAAAAATCTCGCCCTCTTTTTGAAATGGACCTATGTGCAAAAGGGAGCCTCTCTTCATTTACTTTCTCTTTCGATTATCACGGCTTGACCATTAATCTTTCTAATAATGTTCCAGTACATATTGGTGTGGTGTTATTTCGCATATTATGCAAAGAGTTAGGCAGCAAACGCAAATGCGACCGTGTTATTAGCGGAAGAGAAAGTAAACAAAGCGAGGCACTCGTTTGCACATAGGACCTTTTCAATAATTTTGCTTGAAATGTATTTTATTGCAGTACGAAAAAGTGTACTCGGTTTCGCTACCGTTCTGGCAAGAGCAGTAGTGATGCGTCGCTGTAGTGGGCTGTACGGCACGTACAAATATTAATGTACCGGAAAAAATGTAGCTTACCGGTACCGTTCGCGTCCTTGTCTGGGGTGCTGCGCTGAAAACCAAGCTGAACCGTGAAAAGCTGAACAGAACATTCCGGCTGATGGCAGTACGTGATGATTATATACAGAACAATATCGTTCATGCTAACTACGATTCCGTGGCTGGTTATATTCGTGAACACGCGCATTAAAAAGATAGTAACCCGTCAGAGTAACAATTTAGCTTTGGGTGGAAATACACCTGTAATAGAGTAAAAACTCCGTAGAGTGTATTGTTTACTTAAAGTTATGCTCACTAGGGTTCGTCGCGGTTGCGGTAATTACCGCAACCGCGCGGTATTTACCGCACCCGCACCGCAAAAACTGCGGTGCGGTGAGACACTTTTTCTCGCGGATGCGGTGCGGGAAATGAGCTTTTACCGCGCGGTATTACCGCAACCGCACTTAAAAAAATAATTGATAAAGTCTGCGTTAAAAAGTGAATTAAAACTTTGACTTTTAATATTTAAGAACGACGAAAATTATTACCTTACAATAGGGAAACATAATAAACATTTAATTGCTCTATCGTTACTTGACTTTTTACAATTTGTTTATTTTAATATGGTAAAACAATCTGTTAATAAGAAATAAAATCTATAAGCTGTGTCCAATATAATTTGGCATTATTATTTCTACGACATATTTTGAACACTGAAAAATTTACAAGCGAACCCTTTCAAATGTATAAAATGCACAATCCAATCATTGAAAAACAATTGAATTGTGCTGTCAAATTTAAAATGCATCATTTCTCCCGATTCCTCTTGGCAATCGTGAAATTATGAATCGTTTACGATGACATTTTCTCAATTGTGAATTTTGATTAATTTGGAGAACTTAAAGATGAACTTAAAAAAGTCTTAAGACTTAAAAACAACCCGAAGAATGAAATTATCATCATCAAAACAAACGAATTTGGAGGAATCAGCAGTAAGGGAGACAAATGTTTGAAAAGCGTCCAAAATAAGGAGGGGTCCAAATTAGGCTGATAACCTTATCATTCGTTACAACTCATACAATTTTAAGGGAGCAATTTTAGTATTTCAATAAGAATACATCCATTTCTTGAAAAATACAAAGTAAGAGTTTTGAGATGGGATGGATACCTGTTCTGTTATGTGTAGAACGACTTCTGATAATTAAATTCAAAGTTTTACTATTAATTGCTGCGGAAGAACGTTTTTGTATGTATAATGATGAAATACAGCTACATTTCATAGGACTTCAGAGCTATGCTAATATATACCTTGTTTCTAACGTATTTTTCTCAAGATGTACGGCATTTTATTAATAAAACTAGCAAAGTTGACATTTTTTAATAAATGTTACATTCTAAGGAGTCCGTCAAAGTTAATGTTCGTGTAAATAGGAAATATTTTTTTTATTATATGTAGTTATACAAATAAATTAATAATTATTCAACACACTTTTCAAAAATACAGAATTTTACCGCATTTACCGCATTACCGCGCGGTGCGGTGCGGTAAATGCAGTGCGGTTGCGGTAAGCGGTGCGGTTTTATGATTTTTATGCGGTTGCGGTGCGGACTATCCATTTACCGCCCACATCCGCACCGCGACGAACCCTAATGCTCACCGCTGTTCGATACCGTTCACATTTAGTTTGTAAATTTTTGTATAGTTTCGCGATTGTGAATGGTTTTGTGCGTTCAGATAGCTGTAGTAAATTTTGTTTTATATTTGAATATTAATAACATAGGGCTTAGGTAGGTCACAGCTCTCCTCTTGCTGTTATATTGGTTGCTGTTTATGCTGCAAGGGAGATGACAGTTATGCGGCGATTTTGTGATGGTGGTGTTTGTTTTGGTGGATTGAAAAATACGGCCATCGTGAAAAATCTTGATAGTGACAGACCACGGACAAATACAGACGTCCCCGTTACACCAGGTCGGGACAGTTTCTAGCCACAATAGCCGTAGTGCGAAGTGCGCGTGTGTGACGGAAAGTTATCCATCGTAAAGTGCCAGCCCGTGGTTTGAGCACTTGTTTATTTTGTGGTGCTGGATCGCCGTCGGGAGAAGCTACTCATCAAACAATTTTTGCTTTCCCGGTTAACCCCAAAGGATCCAGACGCACCAATCCGCCCTCGCTGGGAAGGATAAGCCGAATGAGCCTTGCTCTCCTTCCAAGCTAATAGCCAAGGAGGGCGAAGCAGGGTGGACAACGGCTCCCCCTGGGAAGAACACTGTGGTATCTTCCGGGATTCTTTGCGGGGAGCAAAGAATCCGGTGATTCGTCACCACCGTCGGTAAGGAGGTTCCGACAAAGGAGCAAAACTCACTTCCCTGGCTAATTATTAAGGACCGCTGCCGGAGCAGCCAACGACCAAAGGAGAACGCGGCCGTTGTTGTTCCGGCCGGTTGAAATAAATCGTCCGCCTTCCCGCCATCATCAGCAGCAACGGACGGAAACGACCAGCGGTGGAGAGTAGTGGAAGAAGTAAAGTTAAATTTTAGCTTTTTTGTTGTTAACAAAAATCCGAAATTTTGTGGAGGCACCTAGACCGCCCTGAAAAGAAGGGTCCGCCGGGCAAACAAGAACCCGAGTGGTGACCAAACCGCTACTTACAAGATATTTTCATTTTAACTTACGATTCATACGAATAAATAAATTAATAAATACACGAAAATGAATTAAACATTATTACATAAATAAATCAATACATACATAAATAACTAGATAAATAAATAGTATATCAATAAACAGTCGTTGGGGTCGCTACCGCACGTGTTGGTTCATTTGCGATTTTCAATTTCCCACATTACACATTCGCAGGATGGGCTAGGAAATTGTCTGTGCTCAATTTGCGATAAATCGTTACCATTGAATGAAGAAATAATCTTTAATTGTTGTCTATTCAAATGGAATTCCTTTGCTGCGAGTTATCATCTTTTTATTGCTGTTTATATTCTGTTCTTTTCTCATTCACTATGAATGACTATGATGCCAACCAATGGCTGATCCATGGGGGTTCGGACCTCGTTCGGAAATTTTCAATTTGTTGAATTTAAAATTTGTTTGAATTTTATATTAGTTTCAAGCTCAAAATCTTTTCAAACCAAATTTGACCATCTATACTGATTTTCATTCAATGAACTTTTTACGTATTACGTATTGTACAATGTTCATTTTAAAATCGAAATTTCGAACTCCTCCCGATTTTTTTTTGGATCCGCTTCTGGTACCAACGATAAATGTATTAAGTGTTCGATGATCATGGCATCTGTAATTATTCGCTCTTTGCGGAGATTGTTTTATAAACCATTACCAGAGCGGGTGTTAATTCCAATTTCACCATATTTATTCGAATACGCAATTAACGGAATTATAGGGCAGTTGAAATATACTAATCAGTCTACCCAATCACAGTTAAAATATTTTCGATTTGTTTATTTGAAGAGCACAAACATGGGTGAATGAATGTAGCGTCAGAAAATTTTCTACAGCCCCACTGATCGTTTCTAACGAGGTTTGTTAAACTTTAGCGCACAGCTACAAAACAACATAGTAAATTTCACAATAGATTCGCAATACCTACCCAGCACGACTGTATAGAATCAGTTCCTGTGTGTAACGCTATTTTCGTTTTCCGATCCGAGTTGGTTCCTATCGAGCCGTCTTTCTTGTTCTCTTTTGATGACCCTGACTCGTTGAAGTCGTAATCTACAGTTGATAAGCGGCTTCGAATGGCCGGCTTACGAGCATTTCTCGCAGCAGTTCGGAACGGTAGTGTCCAACCGAAAGTGAGAGTGATCACATCGATTGGCTCCTATCAGTAGTGCCGTGTAGTTTTATAGTGCGTAGGTTTTTGTTTTGTTAGGCTCGATATTCTTACGACGTTTGTGCAATGCTGTCTGTTTTGGCAAGGCGATCACCCCGGCGGCAATGTTACGTGGCGATGCAAACAATCACTCGAAGGGCTGCCTCCACCGAGAAAGAACCGAGCAAAACAGCCCTGTACGAATTTCATCAAAATAACGGTGGAAAGCTGGTCGATTTTGCCGGCTACTGGCTGCCAGTTCAGTACGGCGATCAGAGTATCATCAAGTCGCATCTGTACACCCGAGAATATGGTTCGATTTTCGACGTGTCTCACATGCAGCAGACCTATCTGAGAGGTTTGGCTGGCTGTTCACTGATAAGAGATTGAGACGGGTCAATTAGCACTTTTTCCCGCTTTTTACAGGCAAGGATGTCGTTAGCTGCCTCGAATCGGTTTGCACCGCTGATATCAAGGGACTGAAGAATGGTACCGGAACGCTGACCGTGTTTACCAACGGGAAAGGTGGTATTCTGGATGATCTGATTGTGAATCGAGTCTCGGACGATACGCTTTATGTCGTTTCCAATGCATCTCGCAAGGAAACGGATATGGCCGTTATGTTAGATGCAGTGGTAAGAGTATTTATTGAATCAAACTATGTGATCAGTTGAATCATTATACGTTTACCATTGCAGGCATCTTTCAAAGCCAACGGGAAGGATGTTTCGGTATCGTTTCTTCCCAGTGACGAGCAATCACTCCTGGCTATTCAAGGGCCAAGCGCGGTAACAACTCTACAGAAGCTGTGTACCACCGACCTTTCACGATTGTTTTTCATGAACACAATTAGCGACACTATTGCCGGAGTGGAAAAATGCCGCATCACCCGCTGCGGATACACGGGGGAAGACGGAATGGAAATCTCAATCCCTTCCAACAAAGCAACGGAAATCGTATCCGCACTGTTGGATTCCAAAATCGGTAAACTAAAATTAGCCGGTCTAGGTGCTCGAGATTCGCTCCGATTGGAGGCTGGACTGTGCCTGTACGGGAACGATATCGATGAAACAACAACCCCGGTCGAAGCCGGTCTACTATGGTTAGTGGCAAAACAGCGTCGTGCGGAGAACAATTTCCCCGGCTCGGACATCATCCTGAATCAGATAAAAAACGGAGTGACCCGACGCCGGGTTGGATTCGTAATGTCCCCCGGATCGGCACCGGCCCGGCAGCACGTAGAAATCTACGACAACGAGCAGCATAAAATTGGCGAAATCACCAGCGGTTGCCCGAGTCCTTGCTTGCAGCTCAACATCGCGATCGGATATATTCGGGAAGTGTCGAAAAAAGTGGGAACGGAAGTTATGCTGAAGGTACGGGACAAGTTCTACCACAGTCAGGTTGCGAAGATGCCGTTCGTACAGACCCATTACTATCAACCACCGAAATAAATGATTTGCTCGGATGATGCTCAAACGCTTTTATGTGTGATTCTTTTCATGTGGCTTATCGCAAGAATTCAAATGTTGCCGCTCAAAAAATAATAATTGTTTGCGATCATTACACAGTTGTTGTTTGGGTTACATACCTACCTAATCAGTACGACGGGTGATGCTTTTGTTGAGCATTCCGACAGCAATGCTTCGAAATTATACTTGCGAACTGAATGTCTTTCGGTTTACTACTTGGGATTGCTCTTGCCACTACTTTATAAAGGTAATCAGTTCTCATTTTAAATTCCTTTTTTAATACTTCAAATGACTGTAGACAATATTTCAAATTCCTTTTTTAATATTTGAATTGACTGTAGACAATGTTTCAAATTTTAACCGGGCATCAATCATCAAAATTCCTTTTCTTTGTTGAACACAGACAAATACAGATTTTCTATTACAAGCATTTTCAACAAAATCATTTGGCAGTGTTGCCTTCAATCCTCAATTTGCACACACGCAATTCTACACCGTTACACCGCCATCAAGTTTCATGCTGAGATCCTCTGCGCAGGACCGGCGAGGAGCTTTCAGCCCTAAATACACGTCATTGCAGTAGAGCAAAAAAATCGACGGTCCCAAGTTGCTTCCCTGCGCTATACCTGGCAATCTCCAATGACAACCATTATCTCCCGCTCATAGAGCTAGGATTAAAACAGCTGCAAAACCTACCGATGATTCTAAATTTATACTTTTCATCGATTGTTATGTGAAAACTGGCGGATAGGTTGGTGCAAATAATATCAGTTTGAACGCAACATTTTATATTCCCTATTATGTATGATGCTATTGACCATTGATCAGCCTATCTTAAGGCATGTTCAAGAGTTCTATATTCATAGCTTTAACAATTGTTTTTTTTTATAAAACTGAAAACTTTTCCCAGCAGCAGATTTAGCGGATATTCTATTCAGTTTAAAATACTTGTCACGCAATGTCGTTAGCGTCATAGGAAATGTAAAGTTTTCCCTGGTAGGAATACCAGGTCTTCAGAAATGTTTGCAAATCTGCAGATTTTTCAATTATACTGCAACTTTTTCGACAGCAGATATTTTGTAGTTATTCTAATTGTCTGTAGTTTTTTTTGTAAATTTTATGTAGAAAGTTAAACATTAATTTATGTCCAAATCACACGACTGCCTAATAAGTCGCTAGGGTGGGTGCTCCTATAGTTGAGGTGTACCAATAGTTGCAGTAGTGGGTTGTACGCCTAACTAAGGTACCAACCATCAACAAATATTTTTTATCGATTCTTCGCACTAAAATTCAGCGACAATAAAACTGTTATCCTTGAAATATTGATGAAATGATGTCACTATTAATCTTGATCAATAATCGACTTTAAATCCAAATTTCTGCCAGTTTTAGTAACGCACAATCGACTGTATCTTTTTAGGATATAGGCGTGATTCGGAGTATCCGGCTTGTTCGATTGCTACAATGATAATGATCTTATTGAACATGAAAGGTCCTTTGGAATAATATGAAAGTAGATAGGAAATCGATGATATTCGTTTTTCAGATATTAGCACATTTTTCATTAAATTTCCTTTGCATTTTTTCTGAAATTTAACTTTTACCATATGATGTCTGAGCGCAGAGTTTCGGGGCGTTTTTCAGTAACTTCGCTTAAAGGAAATAGTTCATATTTCTTTTGGATTAGGAATCGGTTTTCCTGTTTCCACTGGATTTATCAAGATATGAAGCAAAATAATTATGGACAAGATATTCTTTTAATGAGTTTAGTTGCGATTCTTTGTATTATCACCATGTCACATCTTTATTAGATTTGCATTTTATTTTTTAGAAATACACGAACGAACACGAACGAACTCAGTTTTATACGGAGCCGGCGTGCAGAGAAATCCGTCATTTTTATTGGCGCGTAATAAAAAGAAGCATCCGAGCATTGCTATGCCTAACGATACGTTTGACTCATGCCGAATACGAAAAGAACTCGATAGCCGGTGCATGCGGAAAATCGGAAATATGAAGGTCCCACCTCTAAAAAGTAAATGACGCCAGATTCTGAGTCCCACATTAGCTAATACTTCCATATTTATCAATCCAAACTCCTCTTTTGAGCGGGACCTGACCCAAACCATTCTGAATACGTCCAAACAACGTGCTCGATGTCTCGGTAACCCTTGCCACAAACGCATAGTTTACTATCACTGTCATAACTCTGGTTTGCGATTGAAATTCGACTACATCAATATTTCCGATTACCAATACATTCATAATCTCGCGTCGGTTGAGCAGGTGAGATATTCCAGAAATAGAAGTGAAACATCGGGCAATACACAAACAACGATACGGTATTCGTTCCAAGTTGATAATGCAAATATTCGCTGTAGAACGGAAATAGTTGCTTCCACAATCAATTAATTCGACAAAGCAAACAAACGAACAAAAATATGTGTATTCTGTAGATGCACCGGATGCCTTCAGTTGTCGAAAGTCACCATCATAAACAGGAAAGATGCCATTGTGCCAATCATCTGTAATTTGAAGGTATTGTAGTGAAAGGTGTTTTTCCGTGCACAAAATTTTGTTAACGTTATAGAACACCGTCAAATCAACCTCGAAAAACCAGGTCGTGATTCTGGGAGTATTGTGTTTAATTTGAAGCATCAATGCTCGGATCTGAAAGAATAAAACCAGTAATGAATATAGAATTCAATTGGATTTTCGTATAAACAAGCTGTCTCACCTTTACTGCAACCATCCCAACTCCCTCACGAGTAAGAGCTTCTCCCAGTACGGACTGTATGTCTTGAGAGGCCTGCTTCAAAGCATTGCAAACTGCGAGAATCGCTATTACTATACCGCAGTACTCGAACCACCAGATGGTGTGCATTCCGCTGTGGGCAATGTTATCCTTCTGGCCGGTGCGAATTGCCCGATAGGCAGCGAAGAGGGACAAAATGCCATACGTTACCACAATGGTGCAGTAGAATAGTATCTGTAAGTGAGCAGATGGTTAATTTTCAATTACTTCTACGACGATGCGAGTCCCTTGCAGGATCATTTTATCGGCGGATCGGTATTTGAAGAACATACCTCTATAAATATCAGTGAACTTATTTTGTTCGATAATTTGTACAAATCATCGTAAAGTTGTGCTACGGTTGATACCCGAGTGTCCAGCTCCTCCAGGCTATGTTTAGCTCGAGATATTTTCACTTTAGATGATTTGTGTATACCTAAATCTTGTCTGTAATCAGAGAACAAAATTGAAATTTGATCAAAAATAACAATCATCGTATCAAAAAATGACGAAAATGTTGTATTTTAACTTCAACTGGTAAAATTACATACAAAAGCTTTAAATTTACATTAACATTTCAATGCAAATTGAATGAGTCGAACTGAGCCTCATTTGCGGTTACCTCAGCACTTCTTCCAGAAACCAAATTCTTCTCAGCAGCACCAGTGCCATCACGAACGCATTCGTCGCCATCACCGAGGCTGCGTAGCTAATATAGATCTTTCCACCGTAAAAGGACAGAACGGTCAAAAAGTCCCCTAGCAGCACCAGTGCGCTCAAGCTGGCCACGGTTACGACCACCAGGTAGAAAATGGCACAGAACACCAGCAGACGACTCTCGAAATCGTGGTCAATGGAAATTCCCAGCGCACTAATTCGCAAATCGATCCACCGCAGACGACTCAAAATCGTTCCCAGAAGATTCCTTTTTGTCAGCCGAAGCACAAGAGCGACCGGCAACGAAACGTAACCAATTTCCAGCATTATTTGGCCACCGGCGTCCATGAGGGGTGAACCGCTGGTGAGGTACGGTGCGTTGACATTCCGGATAGCGAAAAAGACGTAGAAGGGCACATTCACCACAAACAGCGCCAGTCCGGAGCGAGTCCAGATCGGAACCATTGCACCAGTCTCTTCCGAGCCGGAAAGTCGAAAGGTGTAGGCACCGAAACCGATCGCTTTATTGAAGAGAAACAGCGAACGAAAGCTGTCCATTCCACGCTCGGGGACGGTTTTCACTTGACGGAGGAATTTGGACAGGAAGAATTCTCGTGAGCCTACCTTGGACCAGGTGGAAAAATGATTTGAATCAAGTGTGGAAGTCTAGCAACATTTATAGCTTATTGTCGATTACATAGCATCACAACAGCAATTTAAAATTCCAATGATGGAATTTTCAGGATCAGTAGTGATGGTCATGCAGCTGTATCTTAATTACTCATAAACGATATTTTGGTAATGTTGAATTTCATGAAATTGAAATTTATTGACGAACATTTTGAAATCCAGGATCGAGTTTGAAACTGAAAAATTGCAAATCGTATTTCCCTTTCGAGGCAGGAAATCGGATTCGAACTTCAATTTATTTCCTATAGAATAAACAAAACTATAACTCGTAAGTTAAATAAAAATTTGGACTAAACCTTCGCCTAACGAATTCACAGTAATTGATATTTTGAACATCTTTTTCGTGTCCCCAGTATGATGTTAGATCTTTCGTCCTTTGATTGGTATCATTATCAGCATTATCATCAATTCTGCATCAATTTGCTATGAATACATAAACATCACACACCATAGATTATCCTAAGGTAATTTGATTATGCATTAAATTGACTTCATTAATTCCGTTTATTATTGGCTGGTATTTATTTCGTTTCGGCAGAACTAAACTGAAAACATATGTACTGTACAAAACATGACACAGTGAGAACATAGAACTGTACAATAATAGTTTGGTTGGTTTTGTAAGTAGCTATTGTTCGGTATATGCTTTGTCACTGGTTGGAGCTGACTGTTGATTTGGAAGTAGGATGTTTGGTTTACTTTGGTCCTGTTTAGGAGGGTATACAGTACTATTTCAATAATTACTCGACATTTAATCCATGGCACGCTTGTAACTTGGAATCATTCTCATTGATTCATTTCTATGAAACTGCAAAAGTATCCTGAAGGTTATGAAATACTCATGTTTAAACTCGAATTGATCAAACCAACGAACGTTTTCAAATGAGAAAGGTGATAATAGGAATTGTGTGACAATACGATCAATGTCCACTTTCCCTACCTTAGATGTCGCAAGAATTTTCCAAACTAAAGTTGTGCATTTCAAATTTAATATTCTTTTTTAATTCGTTTATTTGCCACGGTTCAAGGCGTTAGCTTCACGGAGCCACGGGTCTTTTATATATTTACATGATGTAAAAATAAAAATAATGAACATTTAATATAATATTAATCTAACCGATCCTGTACGCGCGACTTGCCATTGCGCGCGGAGATCCGTTTTAGTGTCGGGGAAATATTTGCATCCACGTCAACTGTATCATGGGGGTCATTCATATCTCTGTCGTCGTCGCATATGTCCGGGTTATCATCGCGGCTACTGCCTTGATGTTCGCGATCAGGTGTTGTTCCGAACTTCTTTCCCTTTCGGGTCACGAGCGTGAACCCTCCATTATTGCTAGTAGCTCCCTCATTGATGGTATTAGCTGTTGAGTTTGTGGTACTTGACGCGGCTTTCGCAGTTGTCGTTATTGCTTGAACAGCAGCCACAAATTTGGCAACCATTTGTGGCTCAGGGAATAATATCGGAGACTGAGTGTTGGCATTTTTTCTGCAGATGAGCTTTTCTTAGCGGTTTCTGGACAGGGTTGTCCGTAATGTGCCGTTTGTTCGCAGAACTGGCACATGTTAGTTTGTCTTTGATATGTACATAGACTTCGCTGTATAATGGTATCACTCCCTTCTGTTTTGTACTGCAGGGTAAGGTGGGAGGGAATGGGTTGGTCTACCCGCATTCTCACTACAAAAACACCACCTGGAAAGTAGTTCCTCCACGTGTCCTCCGTAATGGACTCCACTTCTCCGAAATACGACATGAATCTTTTAATGGCCACTTTGCAAGTACGTGGAGCCAAATCATGTAATTTGACTTCCACGTTTCCGTTATCCATATACACAGGGATCTTGATTTTTGCGGTGCCACAATCTAGCACATGTTTCTAGTTGTTTTGCGAAATGAATCTTTATTGAACGTTATCAGCACCGCGTGCCTGACGTGCCCCAACTGGATGAAGCTGACTTCCGAAGCTGCATTTTCACCTTCAGCAAATGTTCCACATCAGGAGGGTGTATGTCCTCCCGAAGCTACTCACGATACTGCGCACCTTAAATTAGATCCACAATTGCAGCTTGTCGACGAATGCAATCAGCCTGATTCCATCAACGACGTTCATCTGTTTTCTAAGGAACTTGTATGCTATGGCAGCGACCTTTCCCGGCCAGACCCACAATTGCAGCTTGCCGATGGGCACAATCAGCTAGAACCCATCACCGACGCCCATCTGCTTGCCACGGAACTTGGCAGCGACTCTTCCCGGCCAGATCTACAATTGCAGCTTACCAACGGACGTGATCAGCTTAACTCCGACGCCTGTATGTTGACAACAAAATCTGAAAGCAGAGACTACGATATGCTCCGATCAGATAACAGCAGTCTAAAACAATTAGAGCAATTTGAAGTTCCTGCTTTTGTTTACACAGGTAAATGCAATGAATGTATATGTTCTTCCGAAGTAGGACATACAGATGCTGCTCCCGCTGAAAATCCACCCCTATTACAGCCAGACGCCACCACCATCGCCGCTCGTCTTTCTACCGCTCAACCATCAGGACACTATCTGGAGGAACAACTTAGTATCTACTACCAGAACGTGAGAGGACTACGCACAAAAATTGACGAGTTGTTCGTCGCTGTTTCAGAGGCCGAATATGATGTCATTATTCTAACCGAAACGTGGCTGAATGATCAAATCCATTCGATCCAGTTATTCGGCCCAAGTGTACCGCCGTTTACCGTAAAGATCGCGATCCAGACAGTACAGGGAAAAAACGTGGTGGTGGTGTGCTTATTGCAGTGTCCAACCGGCTCTCGTCCAAACATAAAACGGATAGTAACGATCTCGAACAACTGTGGGTAGATATTCGCGGGCGCGATACTAATATTTGTGTAGGCGTAGTATACATTCCCCCTGATTCCGCAAGTGATATAGATATTATTCAGAAGCACATAGACTCAGCACTTGATATCGCAACTTCCATTCAACCCAACATGGCTCATCTACTGTTTGGTGACTATAATCAGCCAGGGCTTCTTTGGAAGACTACACCCTCCGGTTATGCCTTTCCAGATCCTTCTGAATCTATCTTTTCGAGAGCGAGTATTGCCTTATTGGACGGAATGTCTATATTGAACATGCTGCAAATGTGTACCGTAAATAACAGACGAAATCGAACCCTGGATCTCCTGTTCGTAAATGAAGAAGCTTCTATTAACTGCGCCGTTTCAGAAGCCCCTGAGCCATTAGTTGCCTGTGACGTATATCATCCTCCTCTTCTAGTAACGCAGATTTGTCCCCAGTTGGTTATTTTTGACGAAATTCTGGATGTCAGGAACTTTTCGAAGACTGATGTCTCTAGGCTTCAAAGTTCACTACAGGCAATTGATTGGGAGACTTTGTTAAATTCCGCGATCGATGTAGATGTTGCCGTAGAAAAACTTTCACTGGTCCTGAAACAGCTATTCAGAATAACAGTTCCCGCACCACGTCCTCGACCAAAACCGGCATGGTCCAATCGTCTGCTACGTAAGCTGAAAAGATTGCGAGCAGCTGCGCTTCGGCATTACACCAGCCGACGAAACCACATTACAAAACGAGAGTTTATTCAAGCTAGCAACAGTTACAAGACATATAATCGGTTCCTCTATACAGGACACGTAGCACAAACCCAATCAAACCTGAAACAAAATCCAAAGCAGTTTTGGTCTTTCGTTAACGGAAAACGCAAAGAAAATGGGCTTCCCTCCAGTATGTTCCTTGCAAGTGAAACATCAAGCACTCCAAGCGGCATCTGTGACCTATTCGCTCAACATTTCTCGAGTGTGTTTCAAAAGGACTCGGCTAACTCCACTCAGGTGGAATATGGCCTTCAGAATGTCCCTCATGATGTAATTAATGTAGGTAATATCCAATTTACTGACGAAGACATTTTAACTGCCATGAGAAAGCTAAAGTCTTCAACATCAGCAGGACCAGATGGTATTCCTTCCATTATACTGAAAAGATGCGCAAGCGCATTGTGTACGCCTTTAAGGCTAATTTTCAATCAATCACTATTGCAATCGGCGTTTCCCGTGTGTTGGAAAAAATCAGTTATGTTTCCCGTTTTTGAAAAAGGTGATAAGCAAAATATTGCGAACTATCGTGGCATATCCTCACTCTGCGCTGGATCAAAGTTATTTGAGATTTTAGTAGGAAACGTGCTGTTTCGTAAGACCAAAGCATGCATATCGAAGGATCAACATGGCTTTTTTTCAGGCAGATCGACAACTACTAATCTAGCCCAATTCACTTCGCTCTGTATTAAAAATATTGAAGTTGGATCTCAGGTCGATACTGTATACACGGATCTCAAGGCTGCATTCGATCGTGTAGATCACTCTCTTCTACTGGCAAAGATAAAGCGGCTGGACGCTTCGTCAAATTTCACAGGGTGGCTTTAATCATATCTCGTAAATCGTTCTCTATCTGTAAAATTAGGAAATAGCGAATCATACAGCTTCATTAACTTGTCGGGAGTGCCTCAAGGGAGCAATCTAGGACCGTTGCTTTTTTCGTTGTTCTTCAATGACGTTTGCTATGTTATACCTCCAGGGTGTAAACTTATATACGCTGATGATCTCAAACTATTTCTCATTGTGCGGTCAATAGAAGATTGCGTGGCACTGCAGCGACACTTAGATGCTTTTTGTAATTGGAGTAGTCGCAACTTGCTGGCTCTCAGCGTGGCCAAATGTTCCATAATATCTTTTACTCGCAGAAAAATCCAATACTCTGGAGCTACACCATCTCAGGGGAATCGCTAGAGAGAATGACAGTTATCAGAGACCTCGGAGTACTCCTGGACTCACAACTGACATTCAGAAATCATTACTCTCATGTTATAGCACAGGCAAATAGAAACCTCGGCTTCATAATAAGAATCGCCAAAGAATTCACTGATCCATATTGTTTACGGGCACTCCATTTCTCACTAGTTCGATCTGTCCTGGAAGCTTCAGCACCCATTTGGTGTCCTTATACGAACATTTGGATCAACCGAATAGAAGCAGTGCAGGCAAGATTCCTCCGTTTTGCTCTTAGAACTCTCCCATGGCGTAACCCAGCAGAGCTACCACCGTACATCGATCGCTGTCGTCTGCTCGATATGGAAACCCTAGCGAAAAGGCGGAACACATTTAGAGCAGTATTTGTTGGGAAGATATTAACTGGTCAAATAGATGCTCCAGATATTCTCTCACAAATAAATATCTATGTGCCCCCTAGAAATCTCAGATCGCATAACTTTTTAAGACTCGAGTTTCAACGCACCGAGTACGGTCAAAACGAACCCATTAGGGCGATGTGTAATGTTTTTAATAGTGTTTATGGCCATTTTGACTTTTCTGTATCTTGTGATATTTTCAAAAATAGACTAAGAAGGTTGACTTAGATTTTAAGATTCCATTTTTGTAATATTTGTAATTTTTGTTCTTGCAATACTGTGTACTATGTGATTAAGTTTAATTGTAGTGTAAAATCATTGTAATCAACTGTGAAAAATTTGAAAAGATGATGGGTTTTTACGCCCATTTGAGGATTGCTTCTGAAGCATATCCTGAAATGGGCTTTTCCCATTCTAGAAACATTTCATGTAGACCAACACAGGTCAGATGAAAAATAAGAATAAATAAATAAATAAATAAATCACCAATACTTGGTCTTAAGCGGAAAGACCGGAAGTCAATGGCCAACGTGTTAACCCGAAGAATCACATTTTGTTGATGAGCTTGTTTTATCCACGACCTGATCCAAGTCACTTGGAGATTCAATCGTCCGAAGATACACATGAAACCTAGTCGCCAAGCCCGCTTCGTAGCGGTCCCAGTTCGTAGATTTATTAGATTACGATATGTGACGATTGATTATTTAAGCGAGACGCTTAAATAATCAAAGACGATGTACTTACGATCAGATAACGACGGTTCGAGCTCGTTCGGTACGAACCAGTTTTCCAAATCATGCGTAATACAGTCGGAGCAGAGAGTTATATCTAACACCTCTTCTCTGTCAGCTCGTGCAAATGTTGGGTGATTTTCTATATTAAGTATGTGCAGATTTGTACTGCTTAAGTGTTCCATTAATTCGGTGACTCTCAAATTGATATCTGAGCTGCCCCTAATTATGTGGTGGGCATTTGCATCACTGCCGATTATAAGGAGAAGCCCATTTCTGCCGCAGTATGATACAACCTTTTCTGAAATCATCAGAGATCGAATATAAGACATTGCGACTATTCTCACATGTACGAGGCATTTCACGTGAATTTGTCAAGCCATTTTTGTTGAAAGCTACAAAGACGAGGTTAAGTAGCTTTCCAACATAGAAGTTCCATTTATGGAAATACGGTTCTTGAACCACAGCTATGGAATCTTTTCCTTCCTTCACAAGCCGGGTTAGATTCATAGTTGCTATACGTTTATGCTAAAGATTAAGTTGTGTTACTGATAGTTTCAGACTCGTTCACAGCACTGCACATTTCATCATCAGCGTTTGTTGTATAGCAGCTAGAAGATACGAAATACGTTGGCTTATAATCCCTGTAGCGAACCCCGAAATGGGTATTAGGGACATGACCATCATTTGAATCCCACGATTTGCTCAGAAACAAACGTCCATTGTGTCAGAGATTCGTTTAGCACAGCAAGTGTAAGACCCACGACACTCCGTACGCGACTGTCATATTTTAGTCCTGCCAGCCATTCAGTCCTCGGCACGGAGAAACACCTTGGCTTGAGGATTCCTGTTTTAAGTCGCCTCTTACGACATGGTAACAGGAACCCAGTGGATCAATTTTTGGTTGAGTTGTATATCATTTTAACTTTATTAGCAATTCATTCACTACTATAACACACTGTTCATTCGTGAATTAGGAGGACCGACAAATTTTACCTCACAATGCAGCTTGCTGTTTTCTCATTTAAAGGTATACTAACTTGACAAGTCTTGTTAGGAATGACGTTCCCTGCAGAACCTCAGGCATATTATAGATAGATTAGTCTAATCGTGGGGGGCTTATTGTGCTTTCGTCGCCTCTCTTTCTTCTGCTCTACCTCGGAGCCTCACGCGGTCCTTGAAATTTAACTCTAGACTCTTTTCTTGCTTCTTGTCTTCTTCTATTACGTCGCCACTTAGCTCTCATCCCAGTGAGCCATTTAGATGCTCATTCCATGAGCCATTTGGCTACTGATTCCGTGTGTCAGTCCCAGTCTTATCGCTATCTACTCGGATAGTATCTGACGGTAAACTCACCCTACTCCGACTGAGAGCTCCCCGACGGAGGAATTTCTCCCGATACCGATACCGGATTCTTTGAGCATTGCTTTACTGCAACATATCTATGCCATTTGTGTTTATTTGAAACTGAGTAAACGAGCGATAAAGTTTGCAACAATTTTTGTAATTTTTTAATTGAAATTTTCGTATCGTGCAACTCAAACATATTCGAGTTTTATTCTTTTTTCAACTTAATATTTAAGAATAACACCATTTATTGCGAATACATTTCAATGGGAACGACAGGGCCGTAGCGCACTCTATTGGCGCCATTGCTGGAGTCTCAGTTCTGCGCTTCTTTGATGTTTACATTTTTACATTGGCTTTCTTTTCAGATCGATTTTCGAACAGTAGTTTAGTGTGCGCCTGGAAATGGCACTCCTATCATAACTTATTTTATGATTTATTCACACTTCTTTTTATAAAGTAGGTCAAGATAATATTTCAAAGGTTTTCTTCTATTTAATTCCACTATGTTTCAAAAACATAGTGGAATTAAATAGAAGAAAACCTTTGAAATATTACGTACATTCCACTAAGACCTCCGTTCGCGTATATATTGTAGATCAAGATTTCAACACCCCTCCAAGGTTGACACCCTTGTGGGGGAGGTTTCTTTCATGTGTTGGTTTGCCACTCTGTTACATATATTTTGTTACTAATATCACGTATAAAACTAGTAGGTACAGAACACAAGATTAGGATTGTCGCTAGTGGTACCGTTATCTCTATTTTTTTCGCTTTTCAAGAGTGTCCAGTAGTTTGACACTTGTATGTCGAATGTTTCGGACTCTACACTAACTTTTACAGCCCGTATGCATTCTTTTAGTTGAAACCAAGAGAATTTGTTCCAATCGTAGTTGGTGCAGCGGTGACATCAAATTGAATTAAAATCACAAGATACGATGTGATTGTTCCGATTATCTGTAAACAGTTCGACGCTTAGTACAGAGAAAACATTTTTAGCAGCTCATTACTACCCAACTTGCCATAGTCCAATCACAGTCGAACAAGGCACACGTGACCACGACAGGTTTGTGATTCAGTAGCTGGGAAAAATTGACCAACTCCTCCTGAATTCGCACATTAGCATCCTCCCGAATAGCTTTGTGAACCAAAACTGCTGTCGCTTGAGCCTAAAAATAGAAACAATTAAGTGTATAGAATTAACTTATATCCTAAGGCCTACCGACCTCTCTCTTGATAGCATCAAACATCTGAATCATTGCGGCCAGAAGCAAGATATGAAAGGTACTGTTTTGCAAAAATGCGATAGCTATTAACTTAAGGTGTTCATCTTCACTGGCCACGGCACGGTAGAAGGTGAAGAAACTGAACGTCATCAGCAGCGTATCGGCCACACTGACGAAGATGATTTGTCCCCGGAATACCTGGCTCACCAGACTTGTCAGCTCGGCAATGCTGTGCCATTGAATCGAAAGCTGATCTAAAACTGTCGTTTTGTCCCACATGCAGCGGGGTGTGGGGAGTTCGTTCAAGAACATAAGACTAGGTCTGTTTTGAGGGACAAAATGTACTGCAAACGTCTTGTTAGCGTGATTCAGACGACAGTATACTAGCTGACAAATAAGGAAGATATTGTGTTTGATAAATATGTACGGGATGTTGAAAAACAGTAATGAAATCGTTATGTAAAGGTGTATTCGGAGGGGAAAGGTATACGACAGGAGTATGCCCACGGAGGTCTGTAGAACGATTAAAGCTGCGAGTAGTATTGAAATAATTCGGAAAAATCTTCGCTTCTCGTGGCTGTGATCCATGGCTGCGTTCATGGCACGGGCCTACAAAAAGCAATCTCAATGATGAAGAAATTGAATATGTTGAATTAAACTAACCCGAGCATCAAATTTATCCAATTTTTGCAATATCGTCCAAATTTGTCCATAATGCCAATAGTTTCCCATCGATAGCAGTGAGATGTAGATGCTCGTAGAAAGTAAACTAGACCTTATTCCACCATCCATGATATTCGAGCCAGTAGATTTTAATCTGTCCAGAGTAACCAATGAAACGTAAAACATAAATAAACATAAATAATTGTTATCCGGTATTTATTCGGTTCTCCAACGACGCTGTAGATGGTCAAACCGAAAAATTTCAAAACTGTGTGGTTTATTAGGAACACGTCGTAGATTGAGTCGCTGTGTGTAAAAAAGTGTATGAATCTTCTAACGCTAGAAAGCGACATTATTGGTGTGATATTCGGAACAAACTACTTAAGGGTGAGGAAGGGTACCCCTTTCATGGCATCAATGAATTTTTTACCCCTAAATAATGCATGTCCCAATATCATGACTTTCCCATTAGTTCCACAGCACAGTGGTGAAATGTGTAAATACGTGTCTTTAATTATTTTGCTTCTAAACCTTAAAGTTAGTTGTCGAAACTGTTCGTTTGATTTTTTAGAAGTAGACAGCCATGTTCCAAAACGAATTTCTGCAAATTTACTTTTTATTGGGCGAAGATAGATATCTTGAGTCTTCGGAAAAGGTCTAGGAAAGGCTTGTTTAGCAATTCAGCTAAAAATATAAACTCTCTAACTACAGCCGTTTCATCGTTATGTGACGTTATTCTAAACACTCTTTAAAACTCAATTGTTAATGAACCCAAAACTCGAAACCTTATAATTTAACCGTAAAATAATTAAATGGGTAAATTTACATATTTCAACCACTGTGCACGGCTGTAATTAGTTCGATGAGCATGGGAAATGATTGCCCAAACAGGGTATGCGTTTCAAAGATTAGTAATGTGGAATTTGCTTAGTGACATTCAATGCATTAATTTTTCGAAATTGTTTCCGGCAACTGATGATTAACATAAAGTGGGTACCTGTTGGTTGTTGTTTCAGTTAAAGACGCTGAATTCCTCTGGTATAAAGACTCGCCATCTCTATCGTTTGTTCATTCTTTTGTCAGTGTCATCCCAATCGAGTAGAAGACCTGTCAATGGCTTTTAACAGGTATGCGCTCGATCGGAGTGACACTAACAGATAAATGGCAAACAAACGTTAGATAGCGAGTCGTTATACCAGAGGGATTTAGCCTCTTTAATTTTCTTAACATTTTAAAGCTATTATCATTTTGTGAGTATGCACAATGGCAGATTTCCTGAAAACCTGGACAAAATTTGAAAATTTGGTTAGTTTGGTTTTGGTTAGCCTGCAAAGGTGCATACCATGGTTTTTGGCATTGTGGTAACCGGTGGAGGCTGAAATCTCTTGCAGTAGAATTGACCCACTAAGTTTCTGTTACCCATGCCGTAAGAGGCGACTAACAACAGTTGTGCTTTCAAATGATGAGATAACATCGTACTCACAAGTTTCCTATCTCATGCCTTCTCGTGAGGCTATTGATGACATTTGATCTTTATACCTGCGTTGGCTGAGTGCTAACAGCCTTCTGCTGCAGCATCGGAAGGAGATGCCAACGGGCGACCCTTAAAACCTGAACCGTAAAATTTAAGACCTAAACCAAGGTGTGACGCGACCCTTGCCGAGGGATGAACGGCGGGGGGGGGGCATCAACACTTGGAACCCCAACTCTACGTAAAACAAGAAGTGGGATCCGAAGTGTTGACAAATACCAAGTCGCGCTCGGAGCCTGTGGGGCACCAGGGCGCACTCCACATTATTTTTGCCCTTACCCTGTCAAGCGAGGCTCTGACAGTGTTGACTTTCTTTCTCCAGCTATTCGTGGGAACAAAACGGAAAACAATAAGAACACTGTAAACATGAGTTTGGTGATGGAGGTTGTGAACCCCTTTGCCAAAGGGGGTTTGGTGAAGTCTCCTCCCAGAGGGGGGAGACAGTGGAGCCTATTCATAGGGTTCTAGAGTGCCACGCACCAAATCTTCTTAGCTTTATTGTACATAGTTTAGACAGTGAAACAAGTTCCTGTTCGTGCATTTTGGTGTGCACCTTTCTTTCTTAGACGTAGTTGAAGCTTGTGTAAAAATTGTAAAAATCTTCAATAACTTTGAAACGAATGTGTATTTTAACATACAGTCTTCGACAATATTATGTAGTTTTGGTACCTACACATTTGGTTTGAACATAGTTGCACGAAAAGTCACAACGAAAAAAATTATATTAAAAACTACAAGGGGCAGCCCTATGGGGTTGCACGAACTGTAGACGTAGGACTATACTACTTAATGTAAAATATTTATTTTCTTAGTACTTAGTGTGTGGGAAGAAACACCCGGACCGGTGAAGAAAAATCAAATTTTAGACAATATAATCACATCTTATGTATAGACCAAGCTTTCTAGTTGTTCTCAAACAGATCCTAAAAGTTCAAACACCCTTGGATAACCCTAAGTTTGTAGATGTGTTTCGATGCCACAGGATTGTAAAATGGTTAATATTACGTCATGAAAATTCAATTCTTCCGTGACATTTTTGATTGCCTGCAAAATGCCCTGTGTGTATGCAAAGCTTATGATTTGTTGGGATATTAGCATTGATCGGAAAAACGCTTTCTAACGCTGGCCATTGCATACATACAGGACATTTTGAAAGTCACCAGAAGCTGTTCATTTTACCACCGCCACATGTTCAATTTACTCACTCGCTATAAACATGTCTCATTTTTGGACATGTTTAGAAATCAAGAATCATGTTTGAAAAAATGTGTTTATGACGAAGTATTTTTACCAGATATGTACAAAACATGTCTAACAAGAAACATATAAGGTGATTGTAATATCTCATTCACTTATTAGTTAGAAAATAATGACTTTGCTTAACGTGTTCATTTTACCGCCAGTTCCCCTACCTACCAACACATTCGCCACAAACATTGAACGCAAGCGCACAATGCAAAATGAGTCAACGCTGATGATGATGGGTAGAGCGAAAGAGACAACTAATACCACCACGACACTATTAGCGCATTTCACCAAAATTCAACGCGGCCATTCCCGATTGAAATGAACGGCCGCGCTTAGCCCATCTGTCATAATATCGTGATTTTGCATAGCGAAGGGCTGAATGATAACACATTTTGTTCCAAAAACAGCCCTGTGTTAAGCAACACTTTGTACAGGTTGATTATACCAGTTGCAAGTGGGGCCAAATTCACCAAGTTCCGTAAAAATTCCTTTTAAATTACAGAATTGATAAAATTGCTGGGATGAGCTAAACTAATTAATCAAATCCTGTTTTAAAAACTGTGCTTGCGTTTAAACCAAAATGGGAAGCTTATTACTACCACTACATTACTTAATTTCAAGCGCAAATAGCAAATACATGTGCTAGTTAAACCAAAAATTTACTGGCAACATTATAGCGGCATTTAGGAAGCAGTTGGAGCGGTCGCCTGTTGGACGACACAGTGTAGCGTCCCTCCACAGCCAGTGTAACGGACTTCTAACTCAGCTACACTGGCTGTAAAAAACACAGCGCAGTGATCTGCTTCGCCAGCCGTTCAACAGGGAACTGAGCGTGTCTGGCCAAGTCCGTTCTTTAAATAGTCGATGATGACGTCATTCATAGAAGCGTTACGCGCTAGGTACACCAATCTGTCGTACAGGGCTTGGGAAGCGCTATCTTCTGTGTGTTAATGCGCGATATTTTGACAAGGTTGTATATTATTGATTTTATAATGCTATGATATCAAAAATCTCTGGGTTTATCTGTTGGAATCTATTCTTAGAAGTATTTCGGGGCGATTTGTGCAAAAAAATTGAAAATTTATCGTGAGATGGCTGAATTATATGCGTTTAAAATTGGACCACTTTTCGTTACATACCATTTTTGTAGAATTTGCAGAGTGCACCCCCATATCGAAAACAAAGACGTAGTCCTACGTCAAAAAAACTAGATTTAAAGGGGTTGCCATAGAAAACGCCCTATAAATCGATAACCTTTAGTCCTATAAGCTCAAGTTCTACAACAAAATTCTTCACTATGAGCATTTCTAAAACTTTGTCGAAGACACCAACCAAGAAATAAGGCCGATAAAGGCGCCCAAACTGAGGCCTTCACCTTCCTTGGAGGAGCTATTATGGCCCAAGAGGCGATTGATTTCGCCCTGACGGCCAAAGAACCTGAAGCGGCCCAGGCAGTCAACAGGAGAAGGTGCGTGAAGCAACGCCAAACGACGCGCAACCACAAAGGCCAAACGTCGTTTGAATGGTGTAGACCAGGGTGCAAAATATCCCGAAGGGCGTCGACCCGAGAAGGTGACTTCGTGGCCCTAGAAGACGAAAGGCTCCAATCGGGCGCAAAGTGCCGGCCCCCAAGTGTGTACCAGCCAGCCGGTGCCATCGGCACAAGGGGGGCGAAAATTTTTGGCAGCTGATCACCTCGACCCGCAAAGAAGGTCAAGGACAGAGGAGAGGCTCTATTGGTGAAAACCGACAAGGACAAGTCAGCCGACGTCCTAAATCGATGCGAGCGGCCGAAAGCCTCTCGGTTCTAGGACAGGATGTGCGCAGCGTTAGACGTACCAAGACCGGCGAAATGATCTTGGTGCTGAAACGAGTTGCGCAAATTAGTGGGGCGGCGTACAAGAAGTTGGCCCAAGAGGACTTGGGTAACGGCGCTCAGGTAAGGTCGTTGGGTGCTGAAGTTACCCTCCAGTGTAAGCAAACTAGATGAGGTTACGAACGCAGACGACGTCGTCTCTGCCGTCATGGAGCAGTGCGGCACAGAGATTGAGCGGACCTCTGCACGTCTAAGAGAGGGACTCTTTGGCATGCATGTAGCTTATTTCAGGCTACCGGTTGCGGAAGCCAAAAAAGGTCATCGAGCGAGGGAAGCTGAAGATGATGCCCAGTAAGCATACCCCAGCCGCCTTCAGTGGACAGGTGCTATCGGTGCCTAGAGTCCGGCCACAAGTCCTACGACTACAAGGGTCCAGACAGAAGTAAGTTGTGTCGTCGCTGTTCTGAGGAAGGACACAAGACGCAGAATTACGATAGTGTACTAAAATGCCTTATCTGCGCCAGTAAGAAGCAAGACCGTAACCATGTTATGGGTGGACCTTCGTGTCCCTTCGGTGAGGCCAGTAAGAAAAAGCCGTGCAAGTAACACCGCTGAAGCTTAACCACTGTGCATTTGCCCAGCAGCTGCTGTGGCAGTCGGTCTCGGAGTCGAGGACAGATGTCGCCCTCCTATCCGACCCGTACAACGTCCCTGCCGATAAGGGCCATTGGGTGGCGGACGGGTCGCGATTACCAAGATCAATGGTGTGTTCTATTGGCCTATAGAACAGTTCAACCAGATGATCGACAGGCTCTCATCCAACCTAGTGCGTCGAAAGCCGTTCGTCATAGCGGGAGATTTAAATGCTTGGACAGTGGTGTGGGGCAGCCGCTGTAGAAATATCAAGGGCCAAGCGCTACTGGAGGCGCTTGCGAAACTCGACGCAGTGCTAGTCAATGATGGTTCCACCAGCACATTCCGTAGGAATGGGGTCGAGTCATGGATTGACGTAACGTTTGTCAGCCCGGGTCTGGTTCCAGACATGGACTGGAGGGTAGACGAGGGCTACACCCATAGTGATCACCTAGCAATACGCTTTAGGATCAACTATTGTGTGCGACATCCAAGGGCGGGATCCCTGCCAGGTACGCGAGTGAAAGACCAATAACTTCGACAGTGAAGTTTTCACCGCGGCCCTGGGACTAGAGGCCAACACCGACAGTCTAAGCGAGGATGCGCTGGTAGCTGTCCCACAACGCGCGTGCGACGCCACCATTCCGAAAAAAACCCTGCCAAGAAATTGCAGATGCTCGGTATATTAGCGGAGTGCCAAGATTTCAGCCCTACGATTAGCCTGGCTCAAAACTAGAGGTAGGACGCAACGAGCCCGCACCGAGGAGGTAAGAGCGGACCGCCGTGAAGTGTTTCGAGCTGCGAAATTGGCCCTTAATAAGGCCATTAAGAGCAGCAAGAGAGCGTGTTTCGACAACCTATGCGAGGGTGCCAACGCGAATCCTTGGGGTGACGCCTACAGGATCGTGATGGCTAAGACCAAAAGGGGCTCAGCATAAACCTCAACAAGCTAACCCCCTTCTCAGAAGGTACGGACGGCCTGTCAAGCAATCAGTTTGGTTTTCGAAAGGGTAAGCCCACGGTGGACGCTATCAACTCAGTGGTAAAAACCGCCGAGATAGCGATCCAACGGAAGAGGCGAGGTATTCGATATTGTGCGTTAGTGATGTGAAGAACGCATTTAACGGCGCAAGCTGGTATGTCATCGCGCTCTCTTCACAAAAACTTAGATAACGCATACCCCATTAGCCATAGCTATATACTTTCTTCAGCAAAATTACGCCCCTGAATTCGGCTCAACTATATAAAATGTTTTCTGTACTTTTAAAATTTTGTAGATACCCAGTTTTGAAGTAAAAATACTGAAAAACACCAAAAATTTCACTTTTTACTAAGTTTTAATGGCCCTGCCGCTCTTATAATTCTAAATTTGTACAAACTAACTAACGAAACTTCTCCGTTTGGATCTCCAGAAAAAAAAAATGCTGAAAAAAAATCTAAGACAGCTCAGGACCACTTCAACAGGCATAAATTTGAAATTTTATCCAAATTCGGCCAATTTTTCAAAAAATCAAAGGTCGCCACCAGTAGGAAGCATTTTAGCAAACTCACTCCGAAGAAGAAAGTGGTCCCAATACCCTAACCTTTCATTTATGAAGTGAGCCCGATGACTTTTTTAACATGATGTCATTTTGGGACACCCTACTCCACAGGTTTGGGCACGCGGAGGCCCCCGTCTGCCCTGACTGCCCAGATGTTGACGAAACTGCCGAGCCCATACTGTTCGTATGTCCTCGTTTCGACGTCGAAAGAAGAGCAATGCTAGACGTCTGCGGCCAGGACACAACCCCTGATACCCTTATCCAGAGGATGTATCCAAGCGGTGGAGAAGTGGAACGCAGTCTCGACTGCAACCACTCAGATTGCCTGCAGGTTGCAGAGAATCGGGCGCGCCGAGCAGCAGACGACAAGCATGACTAACTTGTGATTGGTTAGTTAGAGCAGAAAGGGCTGACCGCGGAGAAGTGAGCGAATTGTCTGCCCATGCTGCGGCAAGTGTGGCGCTGCGGTAGACAACCGCGGTAGGCACACCGAAGCATGGCAGAAGAGTAAGTGAATAGACGTATGGACTGCCCATGCCGAGATGGGAGGGTCATAGCGTAGACTGTTGGTACCTATGGCTATTGATACCTCGTGGCGTGGCAGAGGAGTGTAGGGTGAGCGTCCAAGTCAGTCTCACACGGTATGTAAAAGGTGAGCACATGAGTAAGCCTCACATGGAGTGTCAGAGCGCGCGTCAGGGTGTGACAGAGCGAGTCCCCAAGTAAGCCTCATACTGGATGTGTGCGTGCGTGAGCGAGAGTGAGTACATTAAGTACTGCCATCCCCTCAGAAGTAATGCGGGAGGTAGTTTCGTGGGGAAAGATGGCGGAGCCCAATGGAGTTTAGTCGGTATTACCCGTTAGGTAGTTTAGTCCTGATCGAGCCCGACTCTCCAGTACACTTTCGTGTGGTATCTTGGCAACTACTAAGCACGTGTACTGGATCAGTGCGTAAATGCATTCTCCATTGTAAAAAAAACACTTGCTCACAAAAGTAGGAAAGGTTAATGGTTAATCCATTAGGATTTTAGCCCCACGTTTCAGAACAAATAGTTGCAAGTAGGGGAAGATGGGGTAAAACGCACCCCCGGGGCAAAATGCACCCCTTGCTTATATCGAAAACTGCTGAAAATTTCTAGAAAACGGTAACACCAGTCGGAAGTCCGCCATAGTAAACATACACTGTCGAAGTTTGATAACCGTACATCAATAGCAGCTCGAGAAATAAATAAAAAACAATAACGTGCTCTTCTCATGAAATTATTGTGGCTCGTGCAACAAGGATTTTCCGCTCTTATAAATACTGTTTTACTATTATATTTGAGCATTCTAGTTTTATTTATATCGTTGTTCATTATTCTGTCGCACTACATATGAAAAATCTACAAAATAATTCACTTTTTGCTAAATTTATACAGTGATAGACATTCGTTTAGCCGAGCGCCTTAAATTTAAAAAATATTCGACAAAAATATTTAAAGCATGTTTTTTATCAGGCTATTTTTAGTCGCAGTGGTAGTGTACTTGAACCGCTTGCATGAGAAGGAAACGAGTCGCACGCACACACACAACGAACCGGTAGCGGCGGATGTAAACATTGTACCAGCGTTTTGGCCCTAGACATTCGTTTAGCCGAGGTGCGTAAAAAATTGAACTTTTAGAAGAAATAAAGCGGTTTTCAGATATATTTTGAAACGTTTCGACTGAGCAACGTATAATCGGCAAGGTGCGTCAATAATACGGTATTTAATTATGATTGATTGTTGATAAATTTAATAGTTACAGGAATGGCGCGGGGAACCCGACTGACGGAGGAAGAACGACGTATTATAAGGTTGTTCAAGGAGGAAGGACACTCTAATGTCTCAATCGCACAAAAGATTGGCCGATCTGAGAAAGTAGTACGCAATTTTATCAAAAAAGGACCCAATTATGGAATTAAACATCCTACCAAAGGGCGCACCAAAGTTTCTTTGAGGATGAAAGGCCAAATCAGACATGAAGCTACGCAAAATCGACTGTCCTGTTCCCAGATAAAACAAAAGCTGGATGTTCCAGTAACCCCTCGGCATATTGCACGGATTTTAAATGAATCGCCGGACATTAAATGGAAGAAATTGCAAGGAAAGCCTAAACTTAACCTCACTCATAAGCAGAATCGGCTCAAGTTCGCCCGAAAGTACATGGAGTGGACGACAGAATGGCGGAATGTTGTTTTTTCTGACGAGAAAAAATTTAATTTGGACGGACCGGATTGTTACAGTTGCTACTGGCACGATTTGAAGCAAACCAGCGTCGTGAGATCGAAGCGAAACTTTGGAGGTGGAAGTTTGATGGTATGGGGTGCCTTTTCCTACAATGCCAAGCTTCCCATTTGTTTTATCTCCACCCGGATGAATTCCGGAATGTATCTGGAGCTATTGGAAGATGTTTTGATCGGCCATATTGAGAATGATGCGAATGAGGATATCGTTTTCCAGCAAGACAATGCATCCATCCACGTGTCAAAGCAATCCATGGCTTGGTTTACTGAGAAAAACATCCCGTTGCTGGACTGGCCAGCTTGCAGTCCTGATTGCAATCCCATAGAAAACCTCTGGGGAATCTTGGCTAGAATGGTTTATGCGAACGGACGTCAATTTGACAGCATTTCCAGTCTAAAAACAGCAATTCGAGAGTGTTGGGCCAAAATCGATATGGCAACACTTCAAAAACTTTCGGACTCGATGCCAAACCGAATTTTTGAAGTAATCCGAAACGATGGCGGCCATACTAAATATTAGCTATCGATTGTCTTCGAAATCTCTTGGTTATTTAGTCGACTGAATGGCGAAATTTTACATTCGGCTAAACGAATGTCTTCCCCCTTTTCATCCTTTTTTTTTAATTTTTGTTGCTCTAAAGCGAATTAATGTTAAATGATTATGACAAATATGTCGAAAATAAAAAGATCTACCATGCAATTCCAAAAAAAGATAACTAAGTTGTATTTTTTTCGAAATAATTAGAAAAAATGGGGGTCGGCTAAACGAATGTCTATCACTGTATCTCTGCTCTATCGGAGGCAAAATGCCCTCTTCTCTGATTTTGCTGATTTTTAATCGAAAGCAGAAAAATCGTTCTGAAAACCTACCAATTGCATAACCTAAGGCTATTTAATGGCACACTTTTGTGAAATCTCGTCAGAAAATAAAACTACTTGCTTGTTCGCCGAGCATTATGCCCCGTTGTTGCGGTGCATTCTACCCCGTTGTTGTAGTGCATTATGCCCCGTTGTTGTGGTGCATTTTGCCCCCGCACAGGAGCGTTTTGCCCCGCTTATTTTTCAAAAGGTGATTTTTATTGATTTTGAAGAATTGAATTATTTTCATGTTTTTTGAATATTTTGCAAAGCGTTATGATTTTGATTATAGAGGAAAATGTTGGCTAAACGATATCATTAATTAAATTATCCTAATTGATGTTCTATAGCTTAGTTATGAGCATATTTCTTAGGGGGTGCGTTTTACCCCATCTTCCCCTATTATCCATAAAACTAAGGTCATCGCAATTAAGCGTTGTGTACCCACAAATTGAAATGCACATAACTATGGCTTTCTTTAACCAATTCGGACACTTTTGGGTGTTTTGGATTAAGGAACTTGTCACCTTTTTGATTACGTGAAGTTCAACCGGATGAATAAATCGAAATTTTGTGGTTGCTTGAGACGGTAATAGGACATAACCAGCTTATTCCGTTCACATCAATTAACGAACAGATCCAATATTGATTGGAGGCGAACGCAATCATCGATGTTACGCAGATGAGTTTGTGAAACACGACGGAGTTCTCGACTAGAGCTTGACACGAAGAGACCTACCAGTCAAATAAGATTTCAGCCATTGAACAAAGCGCTCCGATGCACGCAGCTTGGATAACTTAGCTAAAAGAATATCATGATTAATCGAATCAAACGTTGCTCGGTGTAAACAACGTCAACTTGTGTCCCGCGCTCCAATTGTCCCGGGCACTTATAAATGCAACTGGCAATGTTGATAAGAGCAGATTTTTCGATATTCAACCGTAGAAATCCATTACTTGCCTGGCACCACGTCAATATAACAATATCATCAGACGGAGCAGCGATCGACGTTGAAAGAAATGGAGGAAAGATGTTCATCGATCAGAGTGAAATCACGAATTCTGTCAGGTGGAAAATACACTACACAGAGGAACAGACTGGGATCGACAAATTTCACAGATATCCACAATTGCTCGAAGCATTGTTGATCACTCGGCTTTTATACAATGGCGAACACACCGGTGGCGGTGAACACACCACCACCTTATGTTTTATGGTTGTTAAAGTCGTTGGAGACACAGCGGTGGACATCGAATGTTGAACCAGACAGAGTACGATTGTCGAGCTACGTCTCGATCAAGGCATGCAGAGTGATGCCACTCAGAACAAAAGTTGGCCAAAATCTCTAAATCTCTCGTGACCACGATACTAGGTTATTTAAGTACTCTGGACTGGATTCCATTTCGGCATCTATGGAGGGTGACCATATCAAGCGAGTAAAAAACCAGGACAGTTCAAAGTAGACCTCATCCCTCCATCGCCTCTTAATTGATTGTGCTTTCGCAGATTTTAGGCAGCTAAAAAGATCTAGCTTCTGGCAGGCCAGAGCTTCGGCAGTAAAACAGTTCTGTGGTCTGGCAGGCATAGCTCAGCCAAAACGTCTTTCATGAGAACTCGATCACCGAGTTCTTTTTTCGGATTTACACACACGCTTCATAGCCATCAGCGAAGGCTACATGATGTTGTTGGGAAAATCGGCAATCATGAATTTGGCGGATGAGACGAAATATTTTGAAATCATATGTGTGGACCGACGAGGCGTTATCAGCACTAAACACACGTCATTGAAGTAACGTTGAAACATATACGGTCCCAAGTAGCTTCCCTACGCTATTCCTGATTTAAAAAAGAAATACCTGGCAATCTCAAATGACAATCAATGTATCTGGATCTGAGAGATAGGATCGAAACAGCTGCAAATACTACCGTTCATTACAAATTTTCCTATTTCATCGATTTTTACATGAAAAATAGTGGATAGGTTGGTGTAATTCAGTGGTTTTCAACCTTTTTCGTTCCATGTATCCCTTTCCGAATATTTATCCTTATCGTGTACCCCTTTGGTGAAAATTGCTATCCACCCTCTCAGAAAAAAATGATTATCAATTGAATGAACGCCATAGTATTTTAATTTGAACAATGTTCCTGAACTCTCTCTGTCAGCATTTTTATTCTTGACTCATTGAACCAATATGTGAAGGTTTCCTACAGTAAAGTTAAAGTAACAAGTTAAAATTTACGCCGCATAATTCATCCCCCACATTAGTCTAATTCACCCCTGGGCGATGGTCGATGCTTTAGTTAGATGTGTAACCCACTACTGCAACTATTGGTAAAGGCACCATGTCATAATGTCCGCACCACCCTTCGGACGTTATGACCTCGGACGTTATGACACGGTGACATTAGTACACCTCAACTATAGGAGCACCCACCCTACGAAATTTCATTTCACATGTCAAAAGGTGTAAAAGTATATTTTGAGTTTGACAAATGTGTCGAATTTGTTTGTATCAAATGTAATTTTTTTCTAAGTGTGTACTTTTTCATACATCCGTATCCTATCCTGCTGTATATATTTTATTGATTATGTTGCGTATAAAACTGGAAATCCAAACTAATTCCTACAGTCCGGATGCATCCTTTAAGTTGAAACCAAGAGAATCTGTTCCGATCGTAGCTGGTGCAGCGATTACGTCAAATTGAATTATAATCACAAGATACGATGCGATTGTTCCCATAATCTGCAAAACAGTTCTACGGTTAATACATAGAGAAAATTCGGTAATAATTTGCAACTACCCAAACTGCCATAGTCCAATCACAGTCGAACACGGCACATGTAACTACGACCGGTTTTTGGTTCAGTAACTCAGAAAATTTGATCAACTCCTCCTGAATACGCACATTAGTATCCTCCCGAATAGCTTTGTGAACCAAAACTGCTGTCGCTTGGGCCTAAAAATAGAAACAACTAACCACTATAGGTTCACCTCAAATCTTAAGGCCTACCGACCTCCCTCTTGATAGCGTCAAACATCCCAATCATTGCGGCTAGAAGCAACATATGAAAAGCACTATTTTGCAAAAATGCGATAGAGTTTAACTTAAGCTGATCATTTTCACTGGCCAAGGCACGGTACAAAGTGAATAAACTGAACGTCGTCATCAGCATATCACTCAGAGTAACGAAAACAATTTGTCCCCTGAATACCTGGCTCACCAGACTTGCCACCTCGGCTATTTCGTGCCATTGGATTGAAAGCTGATCTAAAACTGTCGTTTTGTCCCACATGCAGCGGGGTGCAGGGAGTTCATCCAAGAACATCAGACTAGGTCCCTTGTGAGGGACAAAATGTACTGCAAACGCTTTGTTGACGTGGTCCAGACGACAATATACTAGTCGGCAAATAAGGAAGATATTGTGTTTAATAAATATGTACGGGATGTTGAAAAATAGTAACCACGTTGTAATGTACAGGTATATTGGGAAGGGAAAGGAATACGACAATGTTAGACCCCCGAAGGTCTGTACAATGATTAAAGCTACGACTAGTATTGAAATAATTCGGAAAGATCTTCGCTTCTCGTGGCTGTGATCCATGGATGCGTTCATCGCACGGGCCTAGAAAAATCAACCTCAATGAAGTGCAAATTCACGGTGTTGATTCACGAACTAACCCGCGCATCAAAATTATCCAATTTTTGCAGTATTGTCCATATTTGGCTATAACGCCAGTAGTTACCTATCGACAGCAGTGAGACGTAGGTACTGGTAGACTGGAAACTAAATTTTATTCCACCATCCATTATACTCGATCCAGTAGATTTTAATTGGTCCAGAGCAAGCAAGGAAATGTAGAACATAAATCCTTCCATTAGCACCAACCGCAGCAGAGCCAGCACGTCCCATGGAGTAATTGTTATCCGGTATTTATTCGGTTCTCCAACGACGCTGTAGATGGTCAAACCAAAAAATTTCAAAACTGTATGGTTCATTAGAAACACGTCGTAGATTGAATCGCTGTGTGGAAAAAAGTGTATGAATCTTCGAACGGTAGAAAGCGACATTGTTGTTGTGACGTTTAGAACTTACTGCTTGAGGATGAGAAGGGAACCTTTTTCACTATCCACGGAATGGATTAAAAAAATTACCGTTGAATAATACATATCCTCATATAATAACTTTCTCATTACCGCCACGGGTTAAATTAGATGAACTTGACAAAAGATTACCCAAATTATCTTGTATGTGTAATAGTGTTCATACCATTGCAGCTGACGGAAGGGAACGAAAGAACGCGGTTGTAATCTGATCGCACTTTATTTATTATATCTTAAATACCGTAAACCGGGGTGACATTTATCACTTTTCGAAGTAATCATTACATATTTTTAGACGCAACACATTTTTTCATGTTTAATATTTTTAAACCATACATGGCAACCAGCATATATTTCAACCATAGGGTCTGTTGATTAAACTATATAGCTGAATCATATGTTGGTTGTTTTCATGTAACTTTAAAATGTTTCACAATATCGCCTTGATGTCAAAGAGAAAGTTGCAGGAAAGTTAACGGGCCTTTTGAAAAACCTATTATTGTTGATGGAGAAACGCAATAATTGTGTTGTTAAAACAAAAGTTAAAATATCTGGAGAACTACTACATTTTAGAAAATTTTTGTTAAGAGCATTTCGATTTAAAATGGCGTTTAGAATCATATTCAAAAAGAAAATTGTATTTTTGACTGCAAACAGTAAGAATTATAAAAAAATGTCAAAAGTTGTTGTTAGGAAAACTTTTTTATTGAAAGCTTCTCCAGGATCCAAATACACTAAAAAGGTTGCTTTTACGTCTTTAAAACGATAAACATTAAATGTTTGACATTTTTTGATGGGGTAACGCGAATATCTTTTAAAAAGGGCATAATTACACGAATTAATTGTTTTTGAAGGAGCAAAATTTCAAATATCTCGAAAACTATCGAATTTTGGATGATTTTTGTTAAATGCTTTTTGATTTTAAATGATGCTTAGAATTATATTCTGTAATAGAATTACAATTTGGTATGTCTATTAGTATGAAATTTAAAAACATGTACGAAGTTATTGTTAGGAAAACTTTTTTACCGATTTTTTCTCCATCATGCAATCACATTCAAAATGTTTCTTTTCTCTTTAGGTTTTTGGTAACAAAATATAAAAAATTTAAAAAAATGGGTTTTTTCGCAATTTAAATTTTTATCATAAATTTTTGTTTTTTTTTTGGAAAATGACGCAACATTTTTTTCAGTGCATATTTTTTTCGGACAGAAGTATTTATTCCCTGTAACTCTTTCTCAGATAGTTTTGCTATATAAAATACAGTAATCGAACAAAAAAATTTGAAACCCATACACGTAGAAACGTTTACGCCCTTTTGAAAAGTTGCTCTTGTATCAAAATAATCTTATTACCTGTGGAAAATATGTAGTCTTGCATGACGGTGAAACGTGTAAAGTTTCATTGGAATCTAAGATGGTCGGTCACGATTTTAAAGATTTTCGGATGGATATTCGTGGAATTCCTCATGTACTGATGTATGGAGAACAAGATTGGATGGTTTTACCTAAAATGGTCCGCTTACAGCTATTTTTAAAAAAATGATTTCAAGTTGAAGTCCGTTTTCGTGTTCCGGGGTGACTTTGATAACCTGCATGTTCACCCACATTAAGTTATTGATGTCGATGTTTTTCATTCAAATGTTTGCTTAAACTAATTATGGAAAGATACTCATTGTTAAATAGATGTTAATTGGTATTATACAAAGTATTTCAATGTACTTAAAATTCGAGTAATGAAAATTCGTATAATTTGTGTCCAACTAGAATAAAAGATTCTGAAAACCTTTAAAACTGCTAAAATTATTTTATTTCAGTGCTTTATCCATGTACAAAAAGTTTCATCCATTTTAACACGTTGGAATATTGAACAATAAAAAAATGTTGTGAATTTTTGATTAAAATAATTTAAAATAATTGCCACCTAGTTTTACAAAAAAAAATGTATTTAAAACAAACAATCTCTTAAAACTAAATTTGGCATATCCCACACTAAAGGAAAATAAAAACTCGCTTGTAATTTATTACTTTTGCTCAAATCTGAGATCCATTTGTTTTATAAAAAATAGACACTTTACGAAGCTTCGTAAAAATAAGATAAAGTCAAATTTCGGTTTTACATTTCTTATAAAAGAAATGTATAGAATTCGCTCAAACTTTCAAGATTTTTTCCGAGGCCCGGAGGGCCGAGTCTTATATACCAATCGACTCAGCTCGACGATTTGGGACAATGTCTGTGTGTGTGTCTGTGTGTGTGTGTATGTAACGGACAAATTCTCATTCGTGTTTCTGAGCAATGGCTGAACCGATCTTATTCAAACTAATTTTAAATGAAAGAACTAAAAAACAGTATGAACGCTATTAATTTGTTTTTGATTCTGATGTTTAGTTTTTAAGATATGAATGTTTGAATGCTTAAAAATGGCGTTTTTTGCAGTTTTTTTAAATTATCTGCCGAAATTGATAATATAGATTGACAATTTATATTTTTTAGACAGCTTTAACAAATACCTTTCGAACAAGCTATAGATTGTGCAATTCGGACTATTATCAAAAGAGATATTTAACATTAAATGCAGACGAAAGATTTTTATCATTTCCCATTGCCAGAAATATGACCAAAAACATGTAATCTATTTTTAACGCCAAAACGGCTTATTTTAGGTCAATAGTATCTTCGGTGAAGTTAATGGAGGCAATATGCCCTTTCTTTTGGTATTGTGCTTTTGCTGATTAATCCCCCTATGAGTGATATATTTTCACAAATTTACTTTTGCGAATAACTTTACTAAAGACATTAAACATCTATTTTGAATACTTTAAAAGTTATGCTTGTCGTTTGTGGATTACTCTTTGTCGCCTATTGATTGTTCAATATAGTAATAATCCATTGAAATAAGCTAAACATTATTTCGATAAAACGAATTTTGTATTTCATTTTACTATCTACAACCGCTAGAAATAATCACCGAACACTTCCAAGTTGTCTGGAAGGAACTTGATAACTTATCAGTACAAAAATGTTCATTTGTGCGAACCTTCTGACTGCAATTTTTCTAACTTATAACCATCGGATCGATCTGAACCATATCGGAAAATGAAAAGCAAAATAAATAACTCCAAGCAACGGCGTAGCCAAGAGAAGGTTTTGGGGTTTAACACCATACAACCCCCCCCCCCCCTCACCACACCCAACAAAATATTGGATTGAAGTTGAAAATTTATTGATGCTGACTGATTTAATTCAATATTATAATAACAAATTATTTTAATTAAATTAATTCTGCATAATTTTAAAAGTTCAAAAATTACGGTTTCGGAATTATGCCGTTTGGACAGTAAGATCGATTTTCACCAAACCCCCACCAAACTGAATTTATGGCTATGCCGCTGATTTCAAGTAAGTTGAAACAAAGTCGTTCTACACTCGTTCACAAGAAACTTCTTCGAATGCTGAATATCTATTATTATACATTGAAATCCTGATTTTATCAGCCAAATATGAAAATTTTGTTTTTGCTAGAGGAATTGGTGTCCATAGAATGTGTTAATGGTTTATGGTCGGTTAAGATGCAAAACTGGCGACCTTCGAGAAAATACCGGAAATATTTTTCATTTTCAACGCAGTGAGTTCGCGGCCAAAGGTAGATTAATTTCGTTGGGCGTTCGAGAATTTCTCAGAATGAAAACCAATCGGTTGCCACGATGAACCTGAATATTGATGAAGCACTGCATCAACTGCATTGTTCGAAGCGTCGATCAATAATGCTAGCTGCATTCTTGAATCCGGATAATACAACAGCGCAGAATTTGCAATGATTGTTTACACCGATCGAAAGCCGACTGAGCAACATCATTCCATTTAAGTGAGCGGTGTCATTTTTCTTGTTATCAGGGATCATTTTCCTTAATTCCTTATTTTCAGTTCGCATGTCCACGGCCTTCGGGATGAATCTATTGTACACATTGACTAACGCGAGGAATCTACGTAGATCCTTGACAGTTGATGGCCGCGAATAATCAAGAACGACCTAGACCCGGGACGATAGTGGACGTAATCCCTCACTGCTTACTGAATGCACAAGGAACTCAACCTTTGATTGAGCGAAATGACTTTTGGCAACACTGATTACAAGACCATATTGTTTTAATCGCTCAAAAACAATTCGAACATGAGCCATGTGCTCATTCTTTATCGAGCACTCAGTCGAGATAGAAGTCTTTTGTTGTCGTCCGTACACTCTATAGCGACAAATAGTGCTAATCCGCGTTCAAGGTTATTTCGCACACTCTACACCTAGTCGAGGTTTCAGTATTTTTCCCTTCTTTTGTGTTTCTGTTTCTGAGTACCGTTAGCCGGTCAGTGACAAGTGAAGCAGTGTTCTTCTAGTAAGCCGTCTGGATACCGTTACCTACACAAGTTAAGTATTAGTTTACTTTTCCCCTTCTTGGTTGTCTTAATAACGTGGCAATAGGCTCGTGCAACAATGACTTCCCCTGACGGCGGTTCATTTCAAGGTGAGATGGACGTCGAAACAAAATCGGCTCCCCGGCTCAAAGTATATCCGAGCTCTTCTTTCGGGCCAAAGAAAAAAAGTGTTTGAATCTGTTGCAGATTTCTCGGGTTTTGGCGGATCGGTATTCGGCCGTGACAAAGATATCGAAAATTCGCCCTGATAAGCTTCGGGTGGTTGCTAACAGTTTGACTCAGGCAAACGATATTGCTGGCTACGGGCCCTTTACGAAGGAGTACAGGGTGTATTAGCTGGAATATAGGTTGAAGTCAGTGGGGTCGTTTCCGATTCGAGTCTGAGTTGCGAGGACCTGCTTAAATATGGGACTGGCTGTTTCAAAGACCCCATGCTTAAGCCAGTGAAGATACTGGAATGCAAACGTTTGCATTCAGCATCAGTCGCAGCTGACGGCAAGAAAATATACGTCAACTCAGACTCTTATCGGGTGACCTTCGCCGGCTCTCTCCTACCCAACTACTTCCTCTTTGACAAGGTTCGTCTACCTGTTCACCTCTTTGTGCCGCGGGTCATGAACTGTACTAATTGTAAACAATTGGGTTACACAGCCTCCCATTGTAGCAATAAAACCCGTTGTGGAAAATGCGGTGGGAATCATGCGGATGATTCCTGTGGTAGAGATGTCGAAAAGTGTCTCTACTGTGGGGGAAACCCACATGATCACCCTTCATGTCCCCCGTACAAACAGCGCGAGGAGAATCCTAAGCGGTCCCTTCAGGGACGCTCTAAGGGAAATGCTTGAGATAGCTACGCCACCTGTCTCTACACACATTTATACCAACTTGTATACTGACGAAGGCGACTGTGATGAACCCTAGGAGGGAACATCTTCTGTTGTGCCTAGAAGCAATAGAAAAAGGAGGAGCATTTCCTCTCCCAAGCTTCATCGTAAAGGCCAGAAGGTGTCTCTTCATGCCCCCCTAAAATAACTACTCAAAGAAGTACTGGTGCAAAACCGAAGCAAGTCGCTCCCGGTCTCAGTGACCTGAGCTCAGAAAAGGAGTTCCCAGCACTTCCAGGAACATCAAAAACCCCAAGTGTTCCCATATCTCAGCCAGAGAAAGAAAACAGCGCTGGACCGTATTCTTACAGCTTTAAATATTTCTGACCCCCTCAAAAGCATCTTGATAAGCTTTCTCCCCGCAGTAAAAACATTCTTGAAGCAGTTCACTGCGAAATGGCCCCTCCTTTCAGCGATTGTATCCTTCGATGGCTAATTCATCGAACGAGGTCAAGGATTTAATCACTGTTCTACAGTGGAATTGCAGAAGCATTATCCCGAAAATCGATTCCTTCAAAATCTTACTAAATAACTCGAAATGCGGTGCTTTTGCACTATACGAGACATGGCTTACTTTAGAAATAGACCTACACTTCCATGATTTCAATATTATTCGCTTTGATCGAGAAATCTCTTACGGAGGAGTACTTTTGGGGATGAAAAAGTGCTATTCTTTCAATCGAATCGACCTCCCCTCGACACCAGGCATTGAAGTTGTCGCTTGCCAAACCAGAATTAAAGGCAAAGACCTTTGCATTGCTTCCACCTACATCCCCCCTAGAGCCTCAGTTAGCCACCGACGGCTTTGCGATATTGCGGAACTCCTCCCCGCACCGAGGCTAGTTTTAGGTCCCACGGTACGACATTGGGCTGCCTTCATGACGATAATCGATCTACCCTACTCCATGAGCTTGGCGACAACTTCAATATTCAAGGGTGAAATGACACGGATTCCTGCTCCTCCAGCGCGTCCGAGCGCCTTAGACCTGTCTCTCTGCTCGACATCGCTGCGGTTAGATTGTATGTGGAAGGTAGTCTCTGATCCCCACGGCAGCGACCATCTGCCAATCGTAATTAATATTGCTAACGGTTCAGGGCCACCGAATACAATCAATGCTTCGTAAGACCTCACACGAAATATTGATTGGAAGAGCTACGCGTCCGCGATATCCGAAAAAGTAGAATCGACACAAGAGCTTCCTCCGGAGGAAGAGTACGGGTTCCTGACTGGCTTGATTCTCGATACCGCGATTCAAGCTTAGACTAAACGCGTACCAGACAAACTCACGCAGGCGTCCTCCCAATCCATGGTGGAACAAAGAGTGCTCAGACGTGTACGCGGAGAAGGCCACTGCGTATAAGACGTTCCGGGACGACAGGCTGCCAGCTAGCTACCGATAGTACGCGATGGCGGAAACGTGTATGAAGAGTTTGATAAAAGCCAAAAAACGTAGCTACTGGCGCCGGTTCGTCGACGGACTAACGACAGAAACATCGATGAGCACTCTTTGGAGTACGGTCCGGCGCTTGCGAAACCGAAACAGTACTAACGAGAGCGTGGAATATTCAAACCGTTGGATATTCGATTTTGCCAAGAAGGTTTGTCCGGATTTCTCCCCTGCACAGAAAATCTACCGCGCCGCATCCCCTCACGATAACGCGAACGAAACGCCGTTTTCGATGGTGGAGTTCTCACTTGCTCTCTTGTCATGTAACAATCAAGCCCCAGGGCCAGACAGAATCAAATTTAACTTGTTAAAGAATCTGCCGGACTCTGCCAAGAGACGCTTGTTGAATTTATTTAATAAGTTTCGTGAGGGTAATATTGTCCCTCATCACTGGAGACATCGCCATTCAAAAACCAAGAAAACCAGCCTCCAACCACAACTCGTATCGACCGATTGCGATGCTTTCCTGTATCCGAAAGTTGTTCGAGAAAATGATCTTGTTTCGCCTCGATAATTGGGTTGAAGCAAATGGCTTACTGTCAGATACACAATTTGGTTTCCGCAAAGGCAAAGGGACGAACGATTGTCTTGCGTTGCTCTCAACAGAAATTCAAATGGCTTATGCTAGCAAAGAGCAGATGGCATCAGTTTTCCTAGATATAAAGGGGGCTTTTGATTCAGTTTCTATCAAAATTCTTTCCGAGAAGCTGCACCAGCATGGTCTTTCACCGACTCTAAACAACTTTTTGCTAAACTTGCTGTCTGAAAAATATATGCATTTTTCGCATGGTGATTTATTGACATCACGAATTAGCTACATGGGTCTTCCCCAGGGCTCATGTCTAAGCCCCCTTCTCTATAACTTTTACGTGAATGACATTGACGAATGTCTTGTCAATTCCTGCACGCTAAGGCAGCTTGCAGATGACGGTGTAGTCTCTATTACAGGTCCCAAAGCCGTCGATCTGCAAGGACCATTGCAAGATACCTCGGACAATTTGTCTGCTTGGGCCCTCCAGCTAGGTATCGAGTTCTCCACGGAGAAAACTGAGCTAGTTGTTTTTTCAAGGAAGCGTGAACCAGCGCAACTACAGCCTCAGTTAATGGGTCAAACTTTTGCTCAGATTTCAACTTTCAAATATCTCGGGGTCTGGTTCGACTCTGAAGGAACCTGGGGATGTCACATTAGGTATCTGAAACAGAAGTGCCAACAAAGGATCAACTTTCTCCGTACAATAACCGGAACATGGTGGGGTGCCCACCCAGGAGACCTGATCAGGCTGTACCAAACAACGATATTGTCGGTGATGGAGTACGGGAGTTTCTGTTTCCGCTCCGCTGCGAACATACATTTCATCAAACTGGAGTGAATCCAATATTGTTGTTTGCGTATTGCTTTGGGTTGCATGCACTCGACACATACGATGAGTTTAGAAGTGCTGGCTGGCGTTCTTCCGCTGAAAAATCGAGTCGAGTCTTAAAAAGTTACGTGATCTACGATTTCTGGGGGGTACGATGATGTTGATTTGTGAGAGTCTATCTGGGACATCCATTTGGCCAGCCAATATTTTTCCAACAAATACCGCTCTGAATGTATTTTGCCTTTTTGCCAGAATTGCCATATCGAGCAGACGACTTCGATCAAAGTATGGTGGTAGCTCTGTTGGCTTATGCCACGGCAAAGTTCTAAGGGCAAAGCGGAAGAATCTTGCTTGTACTGCTTCAATTCTGTTAGTCCAAATATTCGTATAAGTACACAAAATGGCAGTGGAAGCTTCCAGGACAGACCGAACAAGTGAAAAATACAATGCCCGCAGATAATATGGATCAGTAAACTCGTTGACGAGTCTTATTATGAAGCCAAGGTTTCTGTTTGCCTGTGCCATAACGTGAGAGTAATGGTTTCTGAATGTCAGTGGCGAGTCCAGCAGTACACCAAGGTCTCTGATAACTGACACTCTCTCTAGCAATTGGCCGGCGATGTTGTAGCTTCAGAGATTTGGATTTTTTCTGCGCGTGAAAGATATTATAGAGCATTTAGACACACTGAGAGCCAACAAGTTGCGATTACATCAATTACAGAAAGCATCTAAATGTCGCTGAAGTTCGATACAGTCCTCTATTGACCGAACAATGAGAAAGAGTTTGAGATCATCAGCGTATGCACCCTGGAGGTATAACATAGCAGACGTCATTGAAGAATAAAGAAAAAGCAACGCTCCGAAGTTGCTCCCTTGAGGTAGACTCGAAAATTCGATGAAGCTATATGACACGTTACTTCCTAATTTCACATTGTCCTACTTGTGATCCATATTCGATAATTTTAATGCAGTAGGAAATAAATTGGATTGGTGGTTGTTGATTCGCCTGCAAAAAAGCCATGTTGGTCCTTCGATGTGTATCCTTTGGTCTCACAAAAGAGCATATTTCCTACTAGGATCTCAAACAACTTTGATCTAGCGCAGAGCGAGTTTATGCCACGATAGTTCGCAACATTTTACTTATCACGTTTTTTAAAAACGGAAAATATTACTGATTTTTTCCAACACACGGGAAACACTGATTGCGACAGTGATTGGTTGAAGATTAGTCGTAAAGGTGTACACTAGACGGGTTCAATTTTTGACTTTTAGCGCCACCAGGCTCTAGTGATTCCTTTTATGGCCCTTAGTAATTGTGCAAATTTTGGTACCGATCGGTTGTGTCTACGGACTCTCCAAAAATGTCAAGGTTTATATGGAAATTTGTATGGAGAATCGGTTAAAATTGAAAATAAATTCTTAAAAAATCACCTCATCAACCAATTCATGAGAACACTATACATTTCTAAAGGTATTTTCTATTGAACACATTCGTGGAACATTGCAAGTTTGTGAAAATTCGCTGAGAAAAGTTATTAACTAAAGAAACAGTATGACTTCAAAACAAGTGGATTTTATTATTAATCATAGTATTGATCAATACCGGCGCCGGCCAGGCCCGAACGTAGATCGCGGAAGGAAAGGGAAGGAATGGTTAGTCCGATACTTGCTTTTGCTAGAGGCCGTATATACTACTGCGCACTCCACAAGATTCACAGGAGGAGGATGTTTTTGTTAGTAAGAGTATAAAAGTTGGATCACTTCTTCTTTACCGACGCCAGCGAGGTGACTTCACTATCTGGACTAGATATCGATCCACCAAACTCATAGACCCGGGACCAACGGTTTTACTTCCCTTCCGAAGGAAGACGTGACCACAGATTTTTTCACCTCAGAAAAATCTCAACGACCTCGGCTGGAATTGAACCCAGGCAAATTGGAATGAGTGGCGGTCTCGCTTACCACTCAACCACCGGCGCCGTCCGGGTTTGTGCTACGTGTCTTGAGTAGAGAAAGCGATTATATGTTTTGTAGCTGTTACTGGCTAGAGTGAACTCCCTTTTTGCGATGGGATTTCTTCGAGTAGTGTAATGTCGAAGCGCGGCTGCTCGCAAATCTTGTCAGTTTACGTAGCCGGTTGTTGGACCATGCTGGTTTTGTTCGGGGACGAGAAGCAGGCACATGTATACTTAAAAAGCTGTTTTAGCACCAGTGAAAGTTTTTCTACGCAACATCTACATCTATCGCGAAATTAAAGAAAAGTCTCCCAGTTGATTGTTTGTAGTGAGTTATGAAGTCTAGAGAAGTCAGTCTTCGAAAAGTTGAACTCCCTGACATCCTCCATCTTGTCATAGAGAACCAGATGCGGACAAATCTGCGTAACTAGAAGTGGGGGATGATGTGCGTCTACAGCAACTAAAGGCTCAAGTACCTCTGAAACAGTGCAGTACATTGAAGCTTCTTCATTTATAAAAAAGGAGGTCCAGAATTCCATTTCGCCTATCATTCACTGTAGACATTTGTCGCATGTTCAGTACAGACATTCCGTCCAGTAAGATAGTACTCGCCCTCGGAAAGGTTAATTCAGTAGAGGGGCTGGGAAAGCATACCCTGAGGGGGTGCTCTTCCAAAGAAGTCCAGGTTGGTTGTAATCACGAAATAGTAGATGTGCCGTCTTGGGTTCAATGGAAGTTGCGATGTCAAGTGCGGACACGGTGTATTTATTAGAACAACTTTATTCAACAAAATTCAGCATCTCTGAAACTTCGGAATATTAAAGAATTGACTTTCCCCTTTCATTTGAAACTAAGATCAAAATGATCCGTCGGGGGGTCCAGAGCAACTTTTTTTTAAGTTTTTTTTTCGTAACAATATTGGTTTTACTACTCGAGCTAGTTCATATTTCTGTCTCTAGATGGTGCTTTAGATATTCGAAAAACACTAAATGTGAGAATTTGATAGAAAATTTAATTGTTTGTTAACAACTAAAAATTGATCTGAAATCACCCGAAAAAGTTGTTAAAATTTTAACGAAGTTATATCTAAGATAGTTTCACACGAGGCCTAGTGGTTTGGAAATATATTTTCTCGCACTTATTTCACTACCAAAAAAATAATTGGGTTTAGTGACATGAAAATATTTGAAGGGATTCATTACAACTTCTTCGTTGACAGTTCCTATTGACCTTCTGAAAATTAGGATGTTTGACAGAGACAGAAAACTATTTGTGCTTTTGGTTCAAGTTTGTAATCTTTACCGATAGGTTCGAAGGAACTACCATTCATCGGAAGGTATTTCTTGGTTACAAGGGTTTGCTTACATTTATGTTTTGGAAAGGACCATACGTTGCATAATTTAGATTATGATCGTTTAAGTCAGTTATTATAATTCTGTTCAAGACGAAATGTTGGGACACACAGTTTATAATTGAACGCAAACCACAGAAGTACCTGTCCAAATTAGTGGTTAGCGTGAAACGATTTATTCAATTTTTTTCCGCAAAGTATATTGTGGCAGTTGGATTTTACGGCCATTTCCTATCAATTATGCGAGAAATCGTTAATAAATTGATCCTAGATTATGTGAAATGTATTGCTTTTGAAAACAAAATATGATTTGAGTGCAAGAAAAACCTTATATACATACAAATCCACGAATATATCCCAAAAAAAAAATATCTTGATCCAAAAACTCAAAGTTTTTTTTTCACTGTTTGTCACATTGAGTTAATTTTGAAAAAGATAATCAGCGTTTTTAACCAAGCATTGCAATGAAATTAGCGAAATATTGCAATGGTGTTAACAGTTTCATTGAGTTTGTTCAAATACAAAGGTTGAAGTTCAGGATAAGTGAATTTTATACGAAGATGCTAACAAAGTAGGAGGTTCATGCAAGAGTAGTTATCAGTCATCCCCGAGAACAATCGAAAAAATGAAAAAGAAGGCATACATCAAACTGTTTCTGCGGGAGGAATCACTCATCATCTTGGAAAAGAATATTAATATCATACTAGTGTGGTCAACACTTATCTAAGACTTTTCATCCCAAAAATATTAATGGTGCACTATATCAGGTGGAATCTGGAATTATAATTTTCAGCTAAAAGATGAGACTTTTCAAGCTCTCAAATTCCGCTGAATGCACTGTTCAACTAAACACAGGTATTTGGCAAATGAAAAAAGTGAGTGTGAATTGACTTACAAACCACTAGGGCTTCTGTGAAACTAACTTAGACTTAGACTTCGTTAAAATATTAAACAACTTTTCCGGATAATTTCAAATCGGTGTATAGTTGCTAACAAAGTTGTGGACAATTAAAATATTTATCAGATTCTCACTTTTAGTGTTGTCCGAATGTCTAAAGCACCATCTAGGGACAGAAATATGAACTAGTTCTATTGTAAAATCTATGCTTTCACGAAAAAAAACTTAAAAAAAGTTGCTCTAGACCCCCCGACGGATTATTTTGATGTTAATTTCAAATGAAAAAAGAAAGCCCATTCTTTCATATCCTGAAGTTTCAGAGATGCTGAATTTTTTTGCATAAAGTTGTTAATAAAAGACACCGTGGCGGAATCTATGTGCCTCTGAATAATTTCTACATCACTTGCGGAATCGGGGGAATATATACAACACCCACACAGAGATCAGTGTAGGGTGCACCAATATTTACCCACAGTTGTTCGAGATTGTGAGTGTTTTTTTTTTTTTTTTTTTTTTATTTCAATTATAGAGGTTTTAACCTTAAGGTCATTCGCCTCTTCGGGTTAGAAAAATCTCTTAGGAAAAATTTCTAACCCTATGTGCGGGGTCGGGACTCGAACCCAGGTGCGCTGCGTACAAGGCAATCGATTTACCAATACGCTACGCCCACTCCCCAGATTGTGAGTGTCATTTCTGTGTTTGGATGAGAGTCGGTTGAAGACTGCAAAGAGTACACCACCACCACGTTTCTTTCCTGCACTATTAGGATCGCGATCATTACGAGTATCTTGAGCAAAATAACTGGAGCGAGTTAATTTGATCATTCAGCCACGTTTTGGTCAGAACAATAACATCATGATCAACATCCGAAGCAGCGACGAACAGCTCATCAATTTTTGTGCGTCGCCCTCTCACGTTCCGATAGTAGATTTTAAGATGTCCCTGCAAGTTTCCTCCTGACGGTTGAACGGTGGTAGATCGAGTGGTGGTGGAAGCAAATGCCTCTAATTGGGGTGGGCTTTCAACGGGGGCAGTATCTGTATGTCCTACTTCGGAAGGACATATACATTCATTGTGTTTACCTGAGAAAACGGATACAGGAATTTCATGTCCTTCGAGTTGGTCTGACTTGTTTAGAGTGTTGTTATCTGACCGGAAAAGGTCGTTGTCGTGTCCTTCAAGTTCTGTGGTAGCCGGATGGGGGTCGATGACGGAGTTTACGGAGTTACGTCTGTTGGCAGGCTGCAATAGTGGATCAAACTCAGGGCGCGGTATCTCGAATAGCTTCGGGAGGACACCCCTTAGCTTTACCTGACCGGGAAAGGTCGCTGCTATAACATCTATGCTCCGTGGCAATCATATGGGCGTCGGTGGCGGAATCGAGCTGATCACATCGGTCGGGAAAATTGGGCGCCTTCGCCGTGTTGCATTGGTTGCTATTTTAACGTGTTTGTCGCGTGTATATAACTTTGCGTGCGTAAATTGGATTTATAACCGTGTGGCCATTCGCATTTTCGCATGTATTCATGAATGATCGCGCACGGACCACGAATCTGATATTTAATTTTTAGTGTATGGTTCAGGTGCAAGAAAAGATTAAATTTCCTCATATTATTAGAGTTCCCGGTCATGGCGCCATGGAACATGCTGTCTAGTGAATATGAGCATCATTTTTGTTTTTGTAAAACTGGCTGCTAAGATAGATTTCCGGACGTGAAATTATCGCGCGAACATGGCGTTTGTAGGTTCTCGTTTGAGACCGCGTTTATAAGTTTATTAGTGATAAAACATTCACATAATCATCGAGGTGTTTTCATGTTCTGCAAGACCGCGGGCTTTGGAGTGCCTAGATGATCGCGAAGGTCTTAAGCGTTTGTATGTCAACGTGCAGAATGCTAGAAGAGAGTGAGATTCGCCATATCACTAGGGTTTCCGGTCATGTCGTCGTGGAACGCGTTTTCAGTGGCGGTGGGTTAATACTGGAGACCGCGTTTGTATATTTATAGATGCTAAAACGTTCGCATAATTACCGGGGTGTTTAATGCTGGCGAGATCTCGGGTGTAAGTATGCGTGGATGTATGTGCAATTGAATTTTCGGGTTTGTGAGCGGGTTTGTCTTATCGCGAAGGCCACGAGCGCTTGTACGTTTTGGATGCGAGAGATTGTGAGTGTACATAGGGGAATTCGTAATGGATTGAGCTAGTATGAATCTAGTTTAAGATATAGTAATAAAAGAAAAAATAACATTCCAAATTGAAGAAAAAATGCACAATAAGATTAAAGAAAAGCGTATAAATTGACCGATATAATTTTTGGTAAACATGAGTGGTGGAAATGCAGTACTTGAACTTGAATACTTGAATAAATGCAGGAAATGGACACCGGAAAAAGTGACCAACCAATGCTAGGAAGGATTACTCACTATTCTATTATATACTCCAGTTCTGCATTCATTTCATGACCCAGCTGTCACAAATACTCAGACGAACACATACACAGTTAGATGTACGACACATAACAATTTTACACTAGTATTTGGTGGATCTATTGATTTTTCGCGGTGAAAAATCAACAAGTCCTCGAAATAAATATGTTGCGGTGACCATAAAATCTTAAATTGTACACTAGTACTAAAAACTACAATTATTACTACACTAACACTAATAGGCTTCAACTTGCTCATATCTTTAATTAATTAGTCTGTGCAGGATGACGAAGTCGACCGATAATTCGACACACAATGACCTCCACTGCGAGTCGTATCCACCTGCGTCGCCATGAATCCGTGGAATTGTTTTGATCGTTATTCCAAGATCGATGTTTAGCGTTAACATCACCAATTATAAGGAATTTCGAACGAGTTCTTATAAGTTTTTGCAATTCCCCTTCAGGAACATTAGTTTGATCGCAAGTACATCGAAAAGGCAAATACGCTGCAGCAATAAAAATGATACCAAGATCGGTTGCAACTTCGACACCCGAACCCCGTGTCAAGATACGACAAGACATAATGTTTAATTCCACGACTAACCGCGAATGCGATTCCTTCACCGAATCCAACAATTCAATGAAATCGATTAGTAATTAAATTAGACTTTCTCTTCAATTTAATATTCAGTTTCAGCCACAACAGCTATATGCACATTATGTAGAGTAGAGTGGGGTCAAGTAGGTCAGTTTTCTTTGGCGAGCTCGTGAGGTTGTGTTTTTGCATTGATTTTGACAAACAAGTTGGAAAGGTTATACATCTGGCAACGTTCTGGCATTTTTTTTACCTGGCTAAATATCTTTTGAGGTAAAATTAAACATTGTACAAGCCAACAAAATCACCGGTTCAACTTTTATTTTTTTATTTATTTATTAACAGATTAAGGTCGAAGTGGCCTGTACCGTATACAAAAAATTCCTCCATTCCATTCGGTCCATGGCCGCGCGTCGCCAGCCACGCAGTCTGCGAAGGGTCCGCAAATCGTCTTCCACCTGGTCGATCCATCGTGCTTGCTGCGCGCCACGTCTTCTTGTACCGGTCGGATTGCAATTGAGAACCGTTTTCACCGGGCTATTGTCCGACATTCTGGCTACGTGCCCGGCCCACCGTAGTCGTCCGATTTTCGCGGTATGACAGATGGGCGGCTCCCCCAACAGCTGATGCAACTCATGGTTCATTCGCCGTCTCCATGTGCCGTCTTCCATCTGCACTCCACCGTAGATGGTACGCAGCACTTTCCGTTCGAAGACACCAAGTTCGCGTTGATCCTCCACGAGCATGGTCCAGGTCTCGTGCCCGTAGAGAACTACCGGTCTAATCAGCGTCTTGTAGATGGTCAACTTCGTACGACGGCGAACTCTGTTCGACCGAAGTGACTTGCGGAGGCCAAAGTAAGCACGATTTCCTGCCACGATGCGTCTACGAATCTCTCTGCTGGTATCATTGTCGGCGGTCACCAGTGAGCCCAAGTACACGAACTCTTCAACCACCTCGATTTCGTCGCCACCGGTGCAAACTCGAAGCGGCCGGTTCTCATTCTCTTCTCGTGAACCTCTTCCTATCATGTACTTTGTCTTCGACGTGTTGATGGCAAGTCCGACGCGCTTGGCTTCTCTTTTCAGTCTTATGTAGGCTTCCTCCATCTTCTCAAAGTTTCGTGCAATAATATCAACGTCATCGGCGAAGCCAAGTAGCTGAACGGACTTTGTGAAAATCGTACCACTCGTGTCGATCCCTGCTCTTCTTATTACACCTTCCAGCGCGATGTTGAATAACAGACACGAGAGACCATCACCTGCCGTGATTCGAAGGGACTCGAGAGCGTCCCTGAGACACGTACTACGCACATCACCCGATCCATCGTCGCCTTCACTAATCGCGTCAGTTTGTCCGGGAATCCGTACTCGTGCATAATCTGCCATAGCTGATCGCGATCGATAGTGTCGTATGCGGCTTTGAAGTCGATGAACAAATGATGTGTGGGCACATTGTACTCGCGGCATTTCTGCAGTACTTGACGAAGAGCGAACACCTGGTCCGTGGTAGATCGGTCGCTCATGAAACCCGCCTGGTACTGCCACACGAACTCTCTTGCAATTGGTGATAGTCGACGGCATAGTATTTGGGAGAGTACCTTGTAGGCGGCGTTCAGCAGGGTGATTGCTCGGTAATTACAGTAATCCAGCTTGTCGCCCTTTTTGTAGATAGGACACACGACACCTTCCATCCACTCCTCCGGTAAAATCTCCTCCTCCCAAATCTTGATAATCACCCAGTGCAGCGCTTTAGCCAGTGGCTCGCCACCGTGTTTTAGTAGCTCGCTTGGTATTTGGTCAACCCCAGCGGCTTTATTATTTTTGAGCCTTTATTATTTTTATTATATTAGCTTTATATTTGCGAATGACCTCTTCGGTGTCATCGTCGGCGCCAGAGTGTGGAGTTGAAGTTGTTCATTCCGGCTTACGTGGTTGCTTAGCTGTGAGATGAACAGTAGTGACCTATCGTGCCCCAAGCGTATGCTACATGTTGATGTCCGTATTTTCTTCAAAAACAAAAATGTCGAAAAACCAACACAAAACTCGTGTTTATCATTAATTTTTACGTAATAAAAAACCTACCTGCCATTTTTTTATATTGATTAAATGTATTGTACTAAGGACGAAAGGCAATGCGTTTTTGCGGAACAACTCGAAAAAAATAAATAAACGACGCCGTAACTAATACAGCTGTCTAACTCAAAAGAACACTAAAGCAGTGAAAGTCAAGAAGTACCCAAGACACAATCGAGCATATACAAACAAAGATGAAATATACATGTATAATATCACTTGAAATGTAAAACATACAACAATGTAGAAAATCAATGAAAATAAAGATAATTTTAATTCGAAAATTCCAATACAGCTGAAATGACAGTCGTCAACGATGTTCTCTACCGTGTATCTAATTTACACAAGATGAGCGACCTCTGCAATAACATAGCTAAGGTAATGCCCTATACCTATTGTATCCCCATACCTATTTGATCCCATTCCCAAAAAGAACCCTCAAGAAGTTGAAAAATTCGCTTTCGCACGTGTTTTTAATGAATGAGCATTCCAGTTTACTAAATTATTTATGATTATTTAATGTCATTAGCAAAACTTTAAATTGATTACAATTCTGTTAGCAAATTCTCACCCAGTTTGAAAAACTTCAAACATGGAGAAAGAATTTAGAATTGCAATCATCAATTGAAACGTTGATTGTTGCAAAAAAATATTTTTTTCATGACGCTACCTAGATCAGTTGTAGAAAAGTAAGCGTGTGTGAAAACGGAATTGGAGGCATGGTAGTTGTCGTTCTTTTAGCCGTGTTACCTGCCACTGAAACATAAGATGACGCAGTATTGTAGGAACTTTGAACAACAATTTATAATTTTTTTCGAATCGAATTTCTTCTCATTGATATTGATTGTTGTTGAAAAAATATAGAAAGTCTTTAGAAAGAAAGTTGCTGTTGAAAAGCTCTAGGTAAACAAGGAGCTTTCAAGATTCGTGACCGGATCGAACGACGATTCGATCCGGACTGATTATATCAAGTGATGAAATTTGTATGGCAATCGGTTAAGCTGTTTGGGAGTCCATAAATCACATACATACAAACATAGACTTATATATATATATACATAGATTGATAGATAGATATAGATTAACAGCACTACAATACAATTATGCTACGTTTGCGTGGCGTGAATCATATTTCAAATTTTAGTTTTACACCTAGCCTCAGCCCCATATAGGCGAGTAAAGTATTTTCAATTTTATTTACGTTTTAAGGACATTTCTTTTTTTTTTATTGCGATTATAAAGGTTTTAACGTTTAGGTCATTCGCCTCTTCGGGTTAGAAAAATCTCTTATGAAAAATTTCTAACCCTATGTGCGGGGTCTAGACCCGAACCCAGGTGCGCTGCGTACAAGGCAATTGAGAAAATGTGACTACATATTAGCCAAAATAAAAAAGGAAAAAAGTATTTTCAATGCTATAAATGCTTCAATAGCTGCACTCGGCTGATCTCTTCTCCTTGGTATTGTAGCTTATATAATACAAATAGCGTTCAAAGTAGCCTGAATGTCCAAACCTATAAAGACTAAAGACATTCTGAGAATATTGTATATCATCTGAAATCTGACCTTTGGAGTACAAAGGATTGTCGGTCTCCTTATGAGATCACTGCCGGCGCATTTGTGACATCAAATTGAATTAAAATCACTAGATACGAGGCGATTGTCCCGATGATCTAACAAACATAGCAACGATTAGTACAAATCCAAAATACACCAATTTTTTGCAGCTACCGAAATTCCCATAGTCCAATCACAGTCAAACAGGCCACACGTGATCACAACCCGTTTATGGCTTAGAAGCTCGGAAAAATTGATCAGTTCCTCCAGAATACGCACATTCCCGTCATCTCGCAAAGCTTTGTGAACCAATACAGCAGTCGATCGTGCCTGTAATAAAAACTAGTCCTGCCGTTAATTGTTTTTCCTCGTATCATAATACCAACTGACCTCTCCTTTGATAGCATCAAACGTCTCAATCAACACGGCTAACATCAGCAAATAAAAGATGTTATTCTGCAAATATGCCAATGCGACCAGCTTGAGACGAACATCCTGACAGGCCACGGCACGGTAGAAAATGAACAGCGTGAACG